>NC_029793.2:16065224-16076059 GCF_000816755.2 Arachis ipaensis
ATATATATATATATATATATCAATCTATCATCATCACAATCATCATTAAACACCATATTCTCATAAATAAACTCAACATTATCACTAAAGTTACTAAACCTTAACAAGATACATAATTCAACCTATACTATGGTCAATTAGCCTACGTTTTCACGTTACATTACACATTATCTACGAAAAACAAAAATCATATCTTGACCGATTTCTTTCTAAGCTTAGAACACCTCAAATATCCCCAATTTACAAGCTCCAAGCCTCTACCAAATAGATTTTCAGCACCCAATACTCAACTGAAGCCTCCAACTTCATCAATTTGGTTCCAATTCATATAATTTTATCTAATTGCACATAAAATCACCATAATTAACGATAGGGTTTGCTATTTCAACAATTTCACAAGGGTTAGAGGTTCCTCATCTTACCAACGGTTGTTTGGGACAAGACCTAGCAAATTCCAAAGCTAATTTATACCTAACATCACCAAAACACAAATTTTCAATACCAAACTCCAAAATTTTTGAAATTGGAGAAGAAAGAGGCTGGGTGAGAAATTGCAAAGTCCTTACCACTTTGTTTAGATGAATTTGTAGAACTCGACGCAATGGTCACATGGCAGCAAACGGTGCGGTAATTGGAGTTCCGAATTGGAAGATGTGATGAATTGAAATTTGAGGGCAAGGGTTTGGATTTTCTTGTGTTCCTCCCAGCTCCCCTTCAACATGAAATGTGATGAATGGGGAAGGAAGTGGCTGAATGTGTTTGTTATATGTTGGGTCGTGGTTCGGTTTAGGTCTGGTCCAACCAATTCGGCTCGTTGGCCCATTTTTGGGCCAAAACTTTTAAAATTAGTGTTGAAGTTCGTATTTTTAATGCTTTTATCTCTTTAGACTATAAAATTTAATTTCCTAATTTATTTAAATAATAATTCATTTATTAGATAATTATTTATTATTTTCGCGGAGTTTACAAGGAAGGGGTCGTTTTGAGCGTGGTGGCAGATTTTAAAATATCCGCCCTTACTACCAACTATATTCTAGGCCTGGTCACGTAGTGCAGAATTTTTATTTTCATTTTGACCCTTCATTTTAGAATCCTAACTACACCAATTCGGGTCCTACAACCATTCCCTGTGGTACATCTAATCCTCATCCACCTTCCATTAAATTCCAACAACTAAGGGCCTATCTAACTGCACCTTCATCGGCTGGCAATAATTCTTTGTATGCTGACTCTGGCGCGAGTCATCATGTAACCAGTGATTCATCCAACCTTTCAATAACACATGATGACACCAAAGGGCCAAAACGTTTTTTAGGTAATGGACAAGGTATTTCTATCCGTCACTATGGTTTTACAATCCTTTTTAATCACCCAAATAATATTTATTTTAAGTTAAATACTTTATTACATGCTCTATCTATAACTCAGAATCTCCTTAGTATGTCCAAATTTGCAGAGGATAATAGAATCGTCTTTGAATTTTGGCCTAAAACTTGTAATGTGCATGATCAGGTTACTCAAAAATTGCTTCTCCAAGGCATAATTGATCGAGGAATTTACAGATTTGATGGCTTATGTGTACCTAGGTCTTTAGTGCTAAAATCTAATGCTATTGATTGTAACAAATCAAATACTGATCTACAACATAATATAGCTTTAGAGTTTTCTGATTCTTCTAGAATTCATAATGTCAATACAGATTAAAAGTTTCCTATTAATGACTATAATACAACTTGTATTTCTCCTTATTCTATTCCTATATTGCTATGCATAGTCAATTTAATACTTCATCGGCTCAAATTAATACTTCTCTTATTTCTGTTTGTGATCCTACATATTTAGCACTTTCGGCTACCACTATTGACATGTGTAAACATTTTGACTTGTGGCATAAATGCTTAGGTTATTGTGCTGTAAAAACAGTAATGAATGTTCTCAGTAAGTGTCAGATCCCAACTAAATATGATCTTAATACTACCTATGTTTGTAAATTTTGTAGTATGGCTAAGATGCACAAAAATCCATTTTCTAACTCTGAATCTATTTATTCTACACCCCTAGAGCTGGTTTTTATGGACATTTGGTGTCCATCCCCTGTCCTATTTAAAAGCAGTTTCAGATACTACATTGTTTTTATAGAGGCTTTTACTAAATTCTCATATCTCTTTCTTCTTACTAACAAATCTCAAGCTCTTTTTGCATTTCAAAATTTTAAGAGTTTACTAGAAAATCAGAAGGTTTTAAAATCAAGGCCTTGCAATCTGATCGTGGTCAAGAATTTCTCTCACACTATTTTACAATTGTTTTGAAAGAACATGGGATATTTCATCATTTATCATGTCCCTATACGCATGAGCAGCAGAACAGTGTTGAAAAAAAAAAGGCATAGGACTATTACAGAAATGGGTCTTTTCCTATTGGCTACAGCTTTCCTTCCTCTCAAATTTTGGGAGGATGCATTCACTACGGCTGTTTACGTTATTAATAGGTTACCTACTTCCATTCTTAAATTAAAATCACCTTTTGAAGTTTTATTCAATAAGAAACCAAATTTTTATCATTTAAAGTTTTTGGTTGTGGGTGTTACCCATATCTGAGGCCGTTTAATAAACGAAAGCTAGATTATAGGTCAGAATTATGTCTGTTCTTAGGATATGATAATCAACATAAATGTTATAAATGTATGGCTAAAACTAGAAAGATATACTTAGTTCGGCATGTTACCTTTGATGAAAAACTTTTTCCATACGACATCTTTTTTAATACTAATGCCCCTGTTCAGTCTTCCTCAAGTGAAGTTCAAAATTATCAATCACTATTTCATATTCCTATCTCTTTAGCTAAGCTAGCACAAACACATGAATCTATTACTTTTCCCATCACTAATCTTTCAATGCAGATTAATAGTGACTCTCCCTTACCTACTATATCATCTTCCACATCCAATTTAAATCCTACACCTCATCCTTTACCACCTAGCTCTATCTCAATTAAAGGCATCGAGATACAAATTTCAGCACCAAATCCTATACTATCTGGGCCTACTTCACTCAACTCTTACCCTATGACCATGCGTGCTAAGAGTAAGAGTACACATCTTAAAGGTCTGATGGTAAAGTATACACCTTTTGTTGATCTTATTAATCATATTCTGAAAACTGCCAAGCAAGCTTTAGCTACACCCCATTGGAAGGCACCATAGAAATCCAGATGAGAGAATGTACGCAATGTCAAATATGGACCTTAACTGCATCTCCACTTAATGCCACTGTTCTTGGAAGTAAGTAGGTTTATGCTATCAAAAGTGGTCCTAATGGGGACATTCTTAGTTATAAAGCTAGGTTGGTCACCAAGGATTATCATCAAACAAAAGAAATTGACTACAATCAAGTTTATAGTCTTGTGGTTAGGACAGTAATCATATGAATTATACTATCTCTAGCCTTAACTAATGGCTAGCCTATAAGGCAATTTGATTTCGATAATGCTTTCCTCAATGGAAAACTTACTGAGATTGTATATATGACACAACCTGAGGGTTTTAGTAATCCTAATCCTAACCTTGTGTGTAAGTTGCAAAAAGCCATATTCGAGCTTTGCCAGGTTCCCAAGGCCTGGTTTGAAACATTAACCACTACTCTAAATAAATTTGGGTTTCATCAAACTAAGTCAGATATTTCTCTACTTATTAAAAGGACTAACATATCTATTTTCCATCTTTTAGCCTATGTAGACGATATGATTTTGACAAGTAACAATGCAACCGAGATTGAAACATTAGTTCAGCAACTCAATCAAGTATTTCCTTTAAAAGACCTAGGAAATTTTTTATTTTTAAGATTTGAAGTCACCTACCTGGATTGAGGGGGTGTGATGTGTCAGTCCACACATGCAACTGAGCTTTTGGAGAAAACTGGGATGCGTCTCCTCTCTCAAGTTGTCTCAAACTGGTCTAAAGAGTTTGAAGACCCCAAGCATTATCGCTCTGTGGTCGGCACCCTTCAGTACTTAACGGTTACTCATCCTGACTTTTACTATGCAGTAAATAAATTTGCCCAATTTATGCATGCCCCTACCCTTGTCCATTGGAACGCAGTAAAGCGCATCCTCCGCTATGTTAAAGGAATGGTAAATCATGGCTTGTCCTTTAACAAACATACTGATTTCAGATGAATTGCCTGTGCTGAAGAAGATTGGGCGGCAGATGTTGATAACCGGCGTTTGATCAGCAAAAACTGTGTCTTCTTGGGCTGTAACCTTGTGGCGTGGAAGTGTGCAAAACAGAGCAAGGTCAATCGCTCAACAATGGAGGCGGAGTACCGAGCTTTGGCGGCGGCGCATACCAAATTGATCGCCATCCGAAAACTTCTTGCAAAGCTTCAGGTGCCTCAATCAATCCCACCAACGTTGTATTCTGATAACCAGAGTGTGTGTATGTTGTCAGCAAATCCTATTCTTCATTCTCACTGCAAGCACATGGAGCTTGACCTTCAGTTTTTGAAAGAGAGGGTTAATCAGAAGCAGGTCTATGTTTTGCATATTCTGACGACAGATCAAATTGCCGATACCTTCACGAAGCCTCTATTCGTGTCCCACTTTTGAAAATTTGCGAGCAAACTCAGAGTGCGTGAAAACCCTTCTCTCAATTTGAGGAGGCTATTAAGACAAAGCCTTGAATGGGTCTGGAGTATAACCAAAGTATATTATGTCCATTCTCTCAACTCTTGTTATATATATAAACCTAGATAAGAGTAGATCAAGAGTACGTCATTATTGTAAGCTCCCAATAATAATGTTCATTGATTTTCTTCTCTAGAAGTAATAACTTAGTTCAGTTACATTCCTATTATGGGATAAGTTTTTCTAATTATATTTAATATTTTTTTATTATTATGCATTGTTTTGTATTTATATTTGTACGTTTGTTTTGTTATGTTTTTATAGTTTGTGTGGAATCCATACAGTCATGATCGTATGGGGAACATTATCATTCCAAATGACATTTTGCATCATCGCTTAATAAGGAGTGCAATCGTACCACTGATATCATTTGAGTGTATTGAATGATATGCATCAGATAGGGTAAGGCGGCAGTTTGGTTGGTAATAGGTAGTTCCTGGAGAAGCTACTAGTCTTGCAGAAGCTCACAACATGGTCCTGACTGGACCAAAGAACAAAGATTTGATAGCTGAACATTATATATATATATATATATTATGAGATGGACAAATCGTTTGAGTTCCGTTCTTGTTGGCAGTCATGTACTGCACTATCAAGCATCTGATCAGTACATGCAATGGTATAATGAGGCATATAGGACTCACCTGTGACTGGCTGATTATGTTCCATAGTTACAGCCATAGCTATAGCCACAAGAACAGCAACAGCAACAGCCACAGCCCATCATGCAATTATTCCAAATACCAACTTTCTTTCCACACTAGTACCTGTACACACAACTATACACTAAGCTTGGACTCTCAATCTTCAGTCAGTTGGTCTCCGACTCACACTCACTACACATGCCGCCCTACCAGGCATATTATCGATCCTTTATGTTACAATAGAGAGACATAGCTGAGCAATCTTCAAACTGTCAGCTTTTTCAGTCGGTGCATGAAATAGACATGTCGCAATGGGTAAATGAATTGTTCTTTGACCCTCCCCTGCAAGTGCAACAATCCAGTCGCAACCCCTTGAAGTTAACGAGTAGGTACCACAGTCTAGTCAGCAATCGCCTTGAATTGCTCTGGGTTGGTCATCTGTGGATTCGAAATTATGATGTCGTAGCCCCTCTCCACGCTCTGGGTCCAGAAAGTCTGTTGACTCTATACAGAGTGATTCTATCTAGAGTATCACTAGAGGGATTGGTCATAGTGATGCTATTAATTTCCCTCAAGTGCAAGCGCCAACAGCTGTGGCTGATAATGATGGCGAGGATAACAGTGATGATGATAGTGATGGTGATGACGATGCAGGTAATAGTGTATTTATTATTCTTAACTATTATTAATGAATCGTAGAACAAAGATTAGGTTATTTATTATTGTGGTTGTTGATGTCATATAGGTGGTCTGAAAGGTGAAGAAGCGGCGAAAGGTACAGATGGAGCATGAGGTGCGAAAAGTTTTCATACTTCAGATGTACATGGTAAAGGGTATAACTTGAGGATTGACCAAACACGTAGAAACACTAGTAGATATACCCCTTCTACAATAAAAAAAAAGCAGTTAAAAAATGTACTAAATTTGTGAAAAAGACATTTAGCAAGTAATTCTTATATTTGTTGTTCACCTATTGTTGTAAGACTGCTATTGTTTTTTTTTTAAGTTCATAGCAAAATCTAGTACACAAGTGACTCATAATGGGTTATTTAATTTAATTCATAATGTAGTACATAATCCAATACAATAAGTAAGTAAATGTCAAATTTACTAAGAATTAGGTGTAGAGCCACCAGCACGTGACCCAACACGATGGAGTCATCTACTTCGACTGTGACCATGGCCTTTACAAAGCCTGCAATGCCTTAGGACCACGTATATCACGCATATCCATTTCATTCAAGAAGTGGGTTATTTTGGGACACCTTTTGAACACTCGCTTTAAGTTTGTATTAAGTATGTGTCATGGTCCTTGATACACTGACCATGTTGCTGGGTTTCCCAATGGCTTAAAATGTGCTTTATACACTTTTTTTTGTCTCATTTATCCTATATACCTCATGAACATATTGTTGCCAATCAAGTTCTTGGTTTGCACAACACGCAAAGACATGGCGACAAGGAATTCGATCTGTTTGAAACTCACCACAATCACAATGCCATTGATAGATATTCATTGCATATTCCATGCCCCTGGGCATCTCGCGCACCTCAAAGTTCTTATTCTGCCTATCAAATAAGTTAACTTGGATGTTCCCCGCTTCCTGTTGATTTGATTGAAGTCTGTTGATGTCATATTTAGAGAATACATGTCCTGCATTCTTTTGAGCCTCAACCTCAGCCTTCTTCCTAGTGAACAACTCATTTAGTCTGTAAAAAAAAGTTATCTTGACAAATAATGTGATAGAAAGATTTTGCGCCCCTTCAATACTCCGTTAATGTACTCTACTAGGTTTGTGGTTATATGACCCCAGCGATATCCATTATCAAACGCCAAAGCATATTATTATCGACTGTCGTGGGATCCGAACTAGTCACTGAGTGTAAGCTTCACCACACTCACCTAGTCTTGCATACTGCACGTTAAATTCACACATAGTCCTATAATAGCTTGTAAAAAATAATAAAATAAAAATAATATGTATCACCATATAACACTAACGTCATTATTTCACTATAATTTATGCACCCATGTTGACAATCAGATTTTGCAGATACAATGCCTTGAAATTTCTCAAGAAGTTAGATGCTATGTGCCTAACACAAAACATGCAGATAGCTCTCAGAGGCTCCCATGATCCATTACTACGTGCTATTACTGAGGTAATAAAGAAGTGCCATGTATCAGAAGATCTCACCCTCAATAATGGCAAATGCAAAAGGCACAATATTGCCATTACCATCTTGAGAAATTGCAACTAATAGAGCTCCTTTATATTTTTCATACAGATGTATGCCATCTACCTGTACGATTGGTTTGCAGCTCCTAAATACTCTAATGCAAGGGTAAAAGTTTCAAAACACCCGCGTCAGTAGGGGTGTTCACATCCAAACCGCTCCAAAAAAAACTGCAAAACCGCACCGATCCAAACCGAAAACCGTTTTAAACCGCTCAATTTTGGATTTTTTTTTAATTTTGGATTGGTTTTATTGCGGTACGGTTTGGTTTGCGATTCCACTCTATAAAACCGAACCGAACCGAACCGCATATTATAATAATAATAATAATAATAATAATAATAATACCCATACGGCATAGTGGCATATGGCCATACAGCGGCAGCCCATACTCCATTAGGCCTTAATTCCTTAGTCCATTTCCCTTAATTTTCCCCACCAAGCTTAGACCCAATCACCCACAGTGCTGCATTGCACACACTCATTCAGTTATTCCCCATTTTTCCTTTCCCACAAAGAAACACAAACCCTAAGAAACACAAACCCCGTACCTCACCATCACAGACTCACATTACATACACCTCGGCTCAGACCTCACTCACTCTCACCATCACATGCCAAGTTGTCGACGCCATCCGCCGCTCCTCTTCGACGTCATTTTCGCTTCCTCTTCTCGGTGAGTTTTTATTTTTTATTTTTTTTATATGACGATCAACATTATCTGTGTCTTTGATGTTCAAACCATAGTTGTAATAATAATAATATCTACGAACCACCACCAACTCAGTTTTCTTTATGACATTTTTATTAAAAATAAAAATAAACAGTTTTTTTCTCTATTTTTGATTTTCTATTAATGTATTGAATTTGAAGTCAATCTGTTCTTTTTTAGTTTGACAATTTATTATATTAAATTTGTTATTTTTGACAATCTATTATTATTATCTTTGAGAATCTATTATATTAAATTTTTTGTTGTACTTTTGCAGATTTTATATTTGTTCAGTTAATTTTAACTTTTAATTTGAAGGTCAACAATATCAGTTTCATATCCTGAGGTAATATTCTTATTTTGGAATGTTTATGTTAGTAAGAATTCAATATATTGATTATTTGAAAAAAAATATTAAAATAACATAAACTGATTTTGGTTATCACAGGATGTTCAAAGCAGTGACCCAGGATTTATTAGTGCTACTCCGTCCACTTTTGAATCAGTTAGATCTTCGGGAAAGTCAGAGTCGATGCTGCTGCCGCTGCCACAGCCACAAACACAGACACAGACGCAGCCACCATCACTTTATTAAGACTTTTAGTGCTTCACTTCTCATCTTGGAGTTTTTTATGTTATGTTTTTATTAAGACTTTGTTATGTTATTTAATTTTATGTTGTTGAGACTTGTTTAGTTGTTTTTATGTTGAAGAATTATTATTCAAGACTTGCTGTTAGATAATTGGATTGTTGGATATTTGGACATGTTGCTTTATAATGTTTTATGGAATTTACATTTTATTATTATGTTAGATTGTTGGACAGGTTATCAAACTCTATAAATTAAGTTATTATTTTTTTTATTTAAAAAACCGCGGATCCAAACCGCTTGTAATCGGATCGGATCGGATTTCCAAAAAAAGTTTCATCTCAATTGCTACTGACGGATCTTTTTGTATCATTGCTTCAAATCATAATGGCAAAACTTCATAAGAAACTTCCCGACCACAAAAATTTTTTGCAATTGCCTTTTGCTTAGCCAACCATCTTTTCGATAACTTATCGTATAATTCAATTTTGACTACTAGCAGTCACAAAATTTCACCTTTAAAGATGGATCAGCTTCAACTAATGGCTTTATCATCTCTTCAATCATGTCTGAGTTTAGCTAGGCATGATCTTGAGAAGTTGTAGTTCTGGTGCATGTGTGACTACCGTATCGCCTTATAACCCAACAACACTTTTTCTTAATAAGACTAGTCCTGATAAGCCAATCACAATTTGTTCCGTATTATACACACTTGGCATAAAATGTGGTTAGCTTAGATTCACACACCCGGTAATCCACACCCTTAACAAATGGTATAATATTTAATTACTGTAATCACAGTCTCTCTAGAACTGAACCCCATGCCGATGACAAATTCAATGTTCGTAACAACAACAAGGTCTACACTAATAATAACAAAAAATAATTCTGATTATTACTATATTATTCAACAACAACAACAACAATTAATCATAATTATTATAATACTACTAATAATAAAAAGACTACTTACCTGAATTGACATACTCAGAAAACTCTTGTGCATTCATAGCATCCAGATCCAAAGCGTGTATGAAAAAAAAGCTCTCAAAATGGATGTTGATTTGCTAGTGCGTTTGTCACATCTGCAACGTCAGGCTCAACTATAATATTATCTTCGTCCACATCTTCAGTTGGACTAACAATATGATAAATGCCCTTAAATTTCTCTTCGCTTTCAGTATTATAAACTGTCTAGTCGATGTTAGACTCCGACAAATCAACCTCAACTAATTCTTCAAACTCAACATATAACTCAATAACTGACACTTATGCTTATATTTGTTGGTAGAACGAAAATATCCTTTGCATACTTGTTTTGTCAACCATATACATTATTTGAAACTGACCGAAACCACCAAATACTAACACATGGTGTTTATAAGAATATTTGTGACTCTCTTTAATACTTGATTATCAACACATTGACAAAATATACTTTTAAATTCCTCATATGTCATTGCAAAATGAATAACATCTCACTTAAATTTTCACATACAAAACTCACACCCTTAAATATTTAAAAAAAATATTTGACATTTATAATATATTTTTAAATTAACACTTCTCTCTATTTTTATATTTTTACTCAAGGAAATAAAATATTCACACAAACATTTACACTCAATCTAATAAATTCGTTCTTCCTTTTATAACAATTCAATTATATTTTCTTAATCTAAAAAATACAATAAACGTCCATATATTGTCAATTCGCCTCTTGTATATTGTCAATACTTTTCTCATGTATTGTGACTTTAATATTAAATTAATACAATATGTTTCTCACATATTGCTACAGATAAATTAAAAAAAAAAAAAATAGCTACAGCAATTTGCCCCTATAAATTATTAGCCCCCAAATTTTTATAAAACACCACAACATCTAATATTGAAGCATTACACGAGAACTTACCCAAAATTCAAAAAAATTAGCCCTGTGATGTAGGATTCTACATACTGATACGACATA
>NC_029793.2:16076311-16076924 GCF_000816755.2 Arachis ipaensis
TATGCTTAATCTTATTAAATTAATTTAATTTATCAACTTTCCACCACTTGACACATGACACCTAGATTTTAACATCTATAATGTTTAACAGATATATCTTTTTAGGAAAAGCAAATCTTTCAAAATATCGCACCTATTATATAAGACTTTTATCCTTTGTTTGGCTGCGCTATTGAAATATGTATATTAAAAATTTGAAAAATAAGATATATCTCTTGTTCTTTTATACATATAGTATTTCATAATAACATATTGAAAATGTATTTCATAATCTTTCATATATATATATATAGACACACACTACATTATCTCTGTTTTCTTATACATATAGTATTTTTTATAAATTTTTTAATGTTTAAAACTAATATAAAGACATCACATAACAAATGTAATAAAACAAAATAAAATAAAAACATAATGTTTTACTTATTTTTATTTATGTCTAGAATTAATATTGATAGATATGTTATTAGAATACTCATGTTTGATTTTCTTCTTGATTCTCAATTTTATCAACAAAAAATTTACCAACCGGTAAAATTAAGAGTTAAAAGTCTAGAAATTCAATGAGTACTTTTAAACAAGTAATACCCAATTTGAAAGAGTTTTATAT
>NC_029793.2:16077069-16079186 GCF_000816755.2 Arachis ipaensis
TTGTATTTAATGTTATTTTAATTTATTTTTAAAATAATAACTATTTATTTTTTAAAAAAATCGTTATTATTTGGTTGTCTTGGATTTTCGTGTACTATGAAGTGTTTATGTGGATGACAAAAATTATGTACAGAAAAACTAGAGGGACTTGAATGTTTAGGATTTAATGTGCATGAAGCACCATTTATAGCTTTATTCATTATATTATACAATTCAAGTGTTGAGAAGATCTCCCCAAAAACATGGGAGAGATGTGTTTCCCCATAAAATTCGTGTGTCTAAAAACCCAATCTTCTCTTTCACTCAATCTCCCTAACCATTTTTCTCATTCACCACCACCATCACAATTTTCAACTACACAACAGAGGAAGAAGAGAAAACAACACGTGACAAATCCGAAAGATTCATCTAACAATAACATTTAGTTGTCCTTTTTTACATATATCATTTAAATGTTGTAAGTTCTGAATCCTTTCTTTTATGATTTTGACATCCCCATGTAAAATATGTAGCATTTCGTTTCGATACAATTATTTCTTGTTGCTAAGCAATTATTTTTCATTCAAGTTTTTGCAGAAGTAAATTAAGACAAAAAGAGTTCATATCATTCAGCTGTGATCAACCTAAATTTGTTTCGGGATCAAAGGTATTCCAAATCTTTATTGCGTTAATTTCTGTTTGTGTTTATAGAGATTCCTCAAAGAAAGTGAATTATTCATAAACAACATCTTCCTTTTTGTTCTACATTACTATTTATTTATTTATTTATTTATTTGCATTGTGCTATTATCCTGTTGTTTCCATTTCAATATATATCTCGAAATAGACATTTGTTATACCTATGAACAATTAACCATATATTAAACGTTTTATTTCGTTTTATTCACGAAATAATTTACAATGTCCTATACTCTTTTGCAAGAAATATTAGAAGAAGAAAATTACTATCAAATGCTTTATATGTATAATTGTTTGATGGGTCAAATATAATTTACCGAACCCCCTCTCTCTTCCCTTAAACTATAGCTAGTGTACTTTGTCTCCTAATAATATTTAAAAATGTACAAATCAAATATTGATTTTTCTTTAGTATGAAAATAAACCACTATAGTGTGTAATGAACATGACCTATCAGTGTGTAACTTTTTTTTCTTTCCCAGATTTAAGATTTAAATGTTGATTATATTTTAGTTTTGTTAGAGAAATTAACTTTCTGTTATATTGTTGGTCTTAATAATCCTCCTATATATAATTCATCATTTTCAATTAACGAATCCTATATTTGATTTAAAAAAATCTTGCATTATTAAAATATTTGTTTAAACTAAGATATAACATTTTTTAAAGAAAAAATATCCAAATTAATCCTCGAGAAATTTTAGATCGGATATTTTAGCTTTTAAAAAATGTTATTCAGTATAAATTTTCAAAAATTATTTATGTTAAACAGATTGGTTCTTTTATTGTTTTGAAGGAGTCTAATTTATCTTAAAGTATTTTTTTTTTTTGAAATCTAATTGTATTCTGATAAAATTTGTTTAGGACTTATGTGTGATGTGTCTAGCATGCATATTAAAAATTTAATTAAAAACAATGGAGTGACTAATCTATCTGATGAAAATAAATAAATAATTATTGGAGACTTTTAGAGAATAAAAATTTATTAAAGACCAAAATATATGATCTAATATTTTTTGAAGACTAATTTGAATATCTAATATTTTCTAAAAAAAAAATCTCATTGACCAGCAGTTTTAATTAAATTTAGCCATCATATTCAGCTAGTAAGTATCAATTTTTTTTAAATATCTCACAAATTTTATTTTTATTGCTCATTCTTTCTTAAATATTAATTATTTACTGGTCCAAAATCTAAATAAATTGCTGACTTCTCTAGCACGGCTGAGAAAAGTTTGCAGTATTTTTTTTTTTTGGAAAAGTCTAGGGGGCTAGCAGTTTTGTTGAATTTTGGCCAGCATGTAATCAGAAGAGAAATGTGAGTCATTAGATAAAATCTCACATCAATCACACACCATTAGATCATCATTGATGGCTATTTGATGGCTACCAATCACAAAAGTTGCTCGCCCCCTAGCATTGCTCTTTTTTTTTTTTTG
>NC_029793.2:16079700-16086158 GCF_000816755.2 Arachis ipaensis
GAGGAAAGACACAATGTTATAACAAAAATTCTCCTCATAAACTTTTTTATCGAATTTCATTACGAAAAATATTTGAGAGTTATCATAATTTATTATTTTTTATTATAATTTAACCATCAACTCAATTATGATAACCATCTAACGTTCCTCTCATATTATTTAAAATGAAGTAGTGTAAATTTGCAACAAGAGAGTTTTGTGAAAATATTAATATAATGTTTGTGTGGGAATGTGGAAGGTATCCTGAAAGGAAGGATTGATGATCAAATGTCAGGGCAGCGACAAACGCTAGCCGGATTAACACTTGACGACGTCTTAGCAAAGCAGAAAGCATTTTACCACTCACAATCCAACACCAAAACCCTCCTTGATATCCTCAAAGACGACGTCTCCTTCAACAAGAACCGCAAGTAACTTAATATAATCTTCTTAACTCTTCTTTTCAATTAATCTACAAAGTAATAAAAAACAGATAATACTTTAGTAAAGGAATTGACATGTTTGATTTGGTTGAAGGTCTTGGAAAGCATTCAAGGACACCCTTCTGCTAAAGCGTTACGGCTCTGCTTGGACTCGAATTCCCACTTCCGACATTCCCATCTCATTCTGCCGCCGCACCTCTCTCAAACACTTTCAATCCATGGCTGACAACACCGACAACCTTGATGAAGTCCCAGCCTTACCTCCCCCTTCACTCGCAGCCAAGCCCACCTTCTCCCGCCGGAGTTCCACCCGCTACAGCTCCCCGTCCGAGGTCACATTCACCGCTGGCGATCCCACGGAGCCGGCCCCTGCCGGCAGCGCGCTACTCCGGCCTCAGCTTTCGCGACGGAACTCCTCCGGCATGGTGTCGGAGCCATTCCGGAAGGGCCGCGTGGTGACGTTCCGGGACAACATGGACGACGAGGAGCAGGACGAGGAGGACGGGTCACGTGCGGATGGCAGCAGGACACTATCAGCAAGAGAGGCGGTTGCGGCACAGGAGGCGGCGGAGGCGGCTGCTGCAGGGGAGGTTGTTGGAGAGGGAGAGGAAGACGAGGGGGCACAGCCGGTGATGATGTCACTGATGGACTTGTTGGAGGAGACTGACAGAGAGATGGGGCTTGAAGGATCGAGGTACATTCTGAGTGATGAAGAGGATTTTGATGAGGACGAGGAAGATGAGGATGGTGATGGTGATGATTTGGAATACACGTGCTCAGTGTGCATGGTGAGGCATAAGGCTAATGCTATCAGCCGCTGTGGCCACTCATACTGCAGGATGTGCTCTAGGGAACTCATGGCTGGCAAAGGCAACTGCCCTCTCTGCAACAATTTCGTTGTTGAGATTCTTGACATCTTTTGAATCCATCTCTTCTCCATCTCTGCTTCACTTCGGAACCAATTATTTTTCTTTACTTCTGTTTTTTTCTTTTATTTTTCCATTATGTATGTATTATTATCACCTTATTAATTACATTTTTTTCTTTCTCCTTTACATGAATAGATCCATTCCATTACATTCATTCTTTTAAAAACAAATTCTTTCTCTTTTTCCTTTACATGAATAATATTCGAAAAATTTTGTACGGAACACAAAAGTAATTCTAAAAAATATAAATGACAAATTAATTCTCAGAAGATTATTAATTCTGACAAAAATAACTAATCATCAATTAATCTTGTTTTCATTGCTAAATAATGCTAAGTTGACTGACAAAAGGAATGAGATGACGACAAATGTAAAAGCTGATCACTATTATCAAAGCAGAATCAATCTCTAATCATACATCAAATTCAAAGTATTAGAAAAGAAAAATAAAATAAAATTACGAACAATTCACAAAAAATAGTAAATAATTTTTTTTAACAAAAAAATTGAAAAAAAACTAAGCACGATTGGAGTGGATGAGGAGGGGCATAGTAACTGGAGACTTGGGAGGTGAAAGAGTAGGAAGCCGGAGGTAATGGAGTAAGGAGACAAAGGTGTTACATACTAAGACAGAGGAGATAACTTTTCTGGCGTAGTTGTGAGTTCAGCAAGGTGATTAGGTGAGCGGTGGTAGGTTCTGTTAGCGAGACCAAATGTGGTGGAGAGAGAGAGGGGGTATTTGGTGTTTGAGGGAGGAGGGGGAGTCTAAAATGAGGGAGAAGTAGGGGTAGGGGTATTTTTGGATTTGCATTGGAGAAGAGAGAAGCTCGAATTTTTTGAACGCTTCATCTTTATGTTTCTCAATATTTTTATTCTGTAAACGCAGAAGTAATTTCTATGTTCAACCTACGTTTATCAAAAGCTAAGAATTCTAACTTTTTCGTTCACTTTTTCACGTTGGATTGAACTTTATGTTCTATATACCAATTATGTTCTCATTATTTATATATTTATTGTTTTTTTTTATAATACTTTTTTCTAATACTCTCTCATGCATATTATTATTTTTTATAAAACTTCTGTTGTTTTATATGAGTTCTTTTACTGTTATTGTTATTTTTTTGTATGAAATATTTATTTTTACTTTGTATTATGATTCTATTAATCCTATTAGAGTACTAAAGAATATTGAGAATACTAAAAAAATATTAAAATTTATTTAAATATTTAAAATAAAATTATAAGATAACATAAAATAATTATTTAAATTCATGTCCTTTTCTGTAATTTTTCATCTAAAAGTGATTTTGAACAGTGTAATCCAAACAATATTTAATTTACTATAATCCATTTTGAATAAAAGTTACCAAACATAAACCATGTTAATACTAACTCACTTTTGATCAAAATCAATTCTACAAAATCAATTTTATACCAACTTTCATTTGCAAACGGTAATCCAAACACACACTAGGTCGTGAGTGTAGTTTAGGACAAGTTTCTATATATTTGGATTGTGGTTTGTTAAACTGGAATTTGAATAAAAGTAATTTTATAGAATTGAATTTGGGTAGAAGAAAGTTTGTGTCAACATAATTTATGTTTGGTAATTTTATACTAAAATTAATTTTGATAAAACAAATATTGTTTGAATAATATTAGTTAAAATCACTTTTAGATAGATAATTACTAAAAAAGACATTAATTTATATGTTTTTTATATAGTATATTTTTAATACTCTTAGTACTCTTTTTTAGTACATTATAATTTTTAACTATTATTATTATTTATGATTAATTTTTTTATTTAATTTATTTTACCTAATGGGATCAATAAATTCTATTATAAAAAGATAATAATAAATATAATACACAAAAATTATAACTATAAAAATATATAATATCAAATAAAAAATTAATAAAAATATAAATAATAAATAATAAAAAAAAGAGTTCATGTAAAGAGAAATAATAAGAATTCTATAAATAATACAATAATATGTATAAAGGATAAAATTGTTTAAAGAAAAATAAATGTTAAATGTTAAATGTTAATGGCTAAAAGTCAGTTAGTGCAACGCAGAAGTTAGAAATTGTTGCTTCTAACGGGATTGCCAAACACACCCTTTATGTAACACCCTACCACACTTAATCTTATTAAGTCATAAGACTGAGATAGCAAGGTATTACGACCTCTAAAAGTAATATATATATATAGTGAAAGAGATATTTAACTAGGAATATTGAAAAACGGGTAAAACAAAAACGCAAAGTAAAAGTGCAACGCTCAGAAAACGAGATAACTTGCGTGCGAAGAAACCAAAAGTCAACGAACATAATATAACAGAAACTATGAGTGGAGAGAGTTAAGTATATGTATATACATAAGCTATATATCAAAATAAACCCAGGAACTACTCCGCTTCAGAAGTCCAGACGCTTAGTGAGGAGCCTCTCGACCTGCATCTGAAAAAAACACAACACAGTATGGGGTGAGAACCGGAGGTTTTCAGCATGGTAAAGGTGCCATACACATAATATATAAGGTCCTGAGAATGTTAGAGGCAATTCTAGAACGCCGACACTCAAATTATAAAACTTAAAGAACTAAACAGAAACCATAAATCAGGGTGGTCCTCTAAGACTTTCTAAACTAAATCAATTCCTTAAATCTAACTAGAACTTAAATAGAATCCTCAATCTCTCCACCTTTTTTCCGCTCCATCTCCGGTAATTACAAAAGCAAACAAGCAGACAAAGCAAGCACAGGTAGAATACAGATATCAATTATGACAATTAGCATATTATAATCAATTAGGCAATCTCAATTAATGCACAAACAAGCCATACATACAAATGCTTATGATGCATGCCTGTCCTATGGCCGTTGATATCAACTGTCGGTTACGTAGTCATCCCGACATATTCTCAAGCTCAAAAATACATCATGGGAAGAATCCCAAGCTGACATGGGGAAGAGAACACCCCCAAGCTCAATAATATCCATGGGACGAATCCCAAGCTGACATGGAGAGAAGAGACAACACCCCAAGCTGACATGGGAAAAACAATACCCCAAGCTCAATGTTATCCATAGGACTAATCCCTGGCTGACATTGGGGAGACAACACCCCAAGCTCAATAACGTTCAATCTTTAGCTTATATATGCATCTCCGGCATACTCGCGATACTACTGCACCTTCTCAATAAATCATAAGCATTTACTTATTCCGCTTATATTTTATGATACACAATTATAAATTCATAACTCGTCTCATCGTCCTCATTTCGTTACTATCCACGATTGTCTCATTCATTAATCTCAATATTACATTAATCTTTTAACTGCCTCATATGTCTCTTTTCCATCATCTTATCAAAACAAAAGCCATCTTCTCCAATCATTAGTTTAGTTATATTCCTTCATCTCTAAGTTACCTCCTTTTTCCTAGTTTCATCCTATTGTTAAGCTTACTAACAATATTTAGACTAAAGAAATGAAAATAGAAGTCTAGAGGTTCGAGTTTGAGCTTTAAAACACAAAATCTATTTTTGCCGAAAACAGGGCCATGCGTACGCGTGGGTCACGCGTACGCATGCAAACCAGGCAGTAGCGTTTGTCCGCGAAAGGGGTATATGCGTACGCAAAAGTTCCATGTCACGCGTACGCGTGGACATGCATTTTTCCAAAAATTTCACTAAGTTTCAAAAGCTGCAGAATTTCCGTTTTCACCTCAAACTTCCGACGTACATAACTTTTTTGTTTTAAATCATTTTCCTCTGTTCTTCGAACGGCGTAAACTTCACAGACCCAATTTTTATACAAAACAAGTTTGAAATAATTTAGGGCTCCAGAAGCCAAGTTATGGCTCGCCGAAGTTTGACCAAAAACTAAATTTTACAAAAAGCTTCAAAACCTTATTTTCTTTTTAAAGCTCATTCCAGCCCGATTCATCATACCTATAATCATCAATATCACATACTTTTAACAATATCACAATAATCTCTTCAATCCTACCATTTCTCAATTCAATAGCATCTCACTTCAACCTAAACTTCACAAGTTTATCATCAAATATCAACAAACCAACCTATATTTACATAATGCCAAAATCACAAGTTCTTCAAACATCACACCTTATCATTCATCATTCCAATACCAACAAAACCAAGTGAATACCACACATACTCAAACCATATCATTATTACTAAACATCCAATATACATAATCATTTCAGCTTATCCTAAGGTTCTCTAGCCTAAGTTTTCACACGACATTATATATTATACACGCGAAACATAAACCATACCTTGGCCGATTTCAACATATTAACCAAGGCAAACCACAAGGCAAAATGGCAATGCTTAAATCACAAAGATTTAACTCTAACTCCACCAAGCTCTCAAATCAAGCTTCCAATGATTCCAAGAATTTCCATATCATGCATTCATACACCTAACACATATATATACATACATATACCCAATAATTCAATACCCAACATAATCCAAATAAGAGAAACTAGGGTTTAGGACTCTCATCGTGCCCACGGACTAAACGAACTAAATCTGTCAAGCTCCACAAGCTAAATTGAACCTAGAGTACCAAATTAAACAAAATCTCAACATGGGTTCCCTTTAATTTCAAAAATTGAGGGATAGAGAGGCTGGGGTGAGATTGAAACTTACCTATGAAATTGATCCGATAGAATCGTAGAGCTCGATACGGTGGACGCATGGCCACAAACGATGCGGCGATTGGAGCTCGGAGCAAGAAGTTACGGTGGATTGATGGTGGCATTAGGGTTATGTGTCTTTCCTTCCTCACCATGAGCATGCTTTCAGCGTTGTGATGAATGAAGAAGGAGAAGAGGGCTTACTTTTCTTAACGAATGGGCTGACTTGTTGGGCTTGGGCCCGGTTCAACCAGTTCGGCCTGTTCGGCCCAATCTTGGGCCAAATTCTTTCAAATTAGTGTCGAAATTCTCGTTTTAATTTTCTCTATCATATTAAACTATCAAATCCTATTTTCTAATTACTTTTATTAATAATTAATTTATTCGCTAACTATTTATTATTTTCTCGGGGTTTACACTTTATCGTCAA
>NC_029793.2:16087178-16098341 GCF_000816755.2 Arachis ipaensis
TAATGGTAATATTCGAAAGTAGTAAATAATTCAAAGTATTAGAAAAAAATAAAATTAAATTAAAAATTACGAACAATTCACAAAAAATAGTAAATAATTTTTTTAACAAAAAATTTGAAAAAATTAAGCATGGTTGGAGTGGATGAAGAGGGACATAGTAACTGGAGACTTGGGGTAGAAGAGTAGGGAGCCCGAGGCAATAGAGTAAGGAGAGAAAGGTGTTACATACTGGGATAGAGGAAATAACTTTTCTGGCATAGTTGTGAGCTCAGTTTTGAGCTCAGTAAGATGACTAGGTGAGCAGTGGCAGGTTCTGCTAGCGAGACCAAGCGTGGTGGAGAGAGAGAGGTTTTGGGGAAGGATTTGGTGTTTGAGGGAGGAGGGGGAGTCTGAAATTAGGGAGAAGTAGGTCGCGAATGTAGTTTAGGAAAAGATTATCGTTAGATTTTCCGTCCTAATATTTCAATGGTAATTCAAATTTATTAATCGAAGCGTTCAGTATTATCGGATTTTCCAGCAAAAAAATAAAAAATCTGACGGTATTATGCTTACCGGCGAATTTTCAGTCTGATTAAATTTGATGGTATAAACCTCGTCGGTAAATATTTACCGTCGAATTTTGATGTTCGTAGATAACTTGCTGTGAATTTAACGTCGGAATATGATGGTTCATGGACAAAAAATCTGATGAACATTACCGGCAGAAAAAATTCGACGGCAACATTCGCCCATAAGTTGAACCTTTGCGCCACTTTACTGTCGGAAACATCCAACGGTAAATCTGACGGAAATATAATTTTTATTTTTTCTAAAATAAATATGAATAGTTAACATTGTCGAGATTTTTCGTCGATAAATCGGCTAGTAGCGTAAATATTTTTTATTTTTTTTCAATCTATGATAGATCCCGATAGATAACAATTGATAATCAACTCTCAGTTAACAAGGAATAAATTAGTATTTTATTTGAAAACAGTGACTTATATATGATGTAAAATATTAAATATACGGAATGTAAACATGAAATAAAAGTTCGATAACAAAATACATAGGATAGAACTATATTGACATTAATCTTATTCAGATTCATCGTTTTCTTCCTCTGGTTCATCCTCCTCCTCTTCCAAGGTAATTTCTTGTTCATCAAACTCGTCTTCTTCTTCTTTGTCTCCATCAACCACGTATTCTTCTTGAGGATCGTCATCGTCCAGTGGTAGTGTGTCGTCATCTACCCTAACGTCAATGATGTCATCATTCATAAGAGTCGACCTAAGGGTGATCGGAACACCCGTATCAACCACCATTTTCGAAGGAGTTAGGTTATGAATTTGGAAAGGTTCATCACACTCTGTCCCATCAAACTCAATATTGAGGAACCTTCGATGATAATCAAACCACGAATTCTTACCCTCATTCGTCAACCAAAATGCCTTTGTATCTTCCATACAAATGTAACCCGACATTCTACCCTGAGTGGACCAACCTGATAACATCTCGTACGTAAAAAATTCGTTAATGGTCCACATCAATGCAGCATGCAGTTGGAAGTTCATCTTGGTTGAAATATCATATGTTTCTATACCATTAACCCACAACAACATCAACTCATCCACCAAGGGTTGCAAAAAGACATCTATTTTGGCCTTTAGATTGCTTGGACCAGGTAAGATACAAGTTAGAAACATGTATGGATCTTTCATGCACATTTCGAGAGGTAGGTTATAAGAAGTCACGACTACAGGCCAACAAGAGTACGCATCACTGAAATTAGAATTTGGTGCAAATCCGTCAGAGTACAAAGATAATCTAACGTTTCTGGGCTCGCTCCCAAATGTAAGATGGACCCTATCAAAGTGCTTCTAAGCATCTCCATGTGATAGGTGCATCATAAAACCATCATCTCTCTTGTTATTACTATGTCAGGTCATGTGAGGGGCCGAACTCATCGATGCATACAGCCGTTTTAGCCTAGGGATTAAGGGCAAGTAATGCATCCGTTTATTTGGAATTCTCTTTACCCGACGTTTACCAATCAATTCTCTCTCGACTTGAAATCTCGGTACATCACAAAATCTTCAAGCAGTTAGATCTACATCCCCCTGTAATACAGCATACAACCATTCAAATAACAATCGATTTTTATCGAATTTATATCCAATTTTGAAATTAAATTCTTTGCTTCATAGTTGCTCTGGGGGATGCCACTAGTCCCGATAGGTACTAAGTCATTGCAAAGGGTAGCCCACTTATCAAAAGACTCTTGGGTATGATTTGGCTCAGACTAATACTCATCATTCTAACACATGCAGACAATTTCGAATGAACAAACCCTCTTACAAGGGTTTTGCGGCAGATTCTAACATATGATAAAAACTCTTTGCCTCTGGGATAGGCTCTTGTTAAATATCTTCCATATCATTAACACCTATTGCATCAAACACTATCTCGTTGTATCTCTCTTGGTTACTCTCCCAATTCATTTCTTCCATGTTTGGTAACCACCCGAACCCTCATCGATCGACCCCTAGCCATATTGAAATTCGAGGCAGATTGGTTAATTTCCTGCTCATGCACTTCTCCATGCTCCGTCCATATCCAACACCCATCCTTGAACCCATTACGGTAGAGGTGAAGTGTTATAACTAAAGGTCCTAACCACTTAGTCAGCCGACTCTTGTAGCACGGATACCTAGATACCCCTTGAGACATAAACGGTTCTATGTTGAAGACATACACAATAAACGCATCAATTCCCTCAAAGAAATTAGGTTTTAAATTTCCCGATCTACTCTTTTTCCTATTATACATTCACAGATGATGACTTGGAATCATCTTGCAACAAACATCCTAGAATTCATCCAACAATACAACTTATTAAAATTTTTAGAAAATTCGGCAGGGTGTTTCCTATAATTAGAATCTCCAACCAAATTCGATTATCATTTTCTCACAAACCAAACATGTTTTAAACAATTTAAACAAAATTTCGGCAGAGCTTTTCCTTAATTCAGAGACATCCACGAAATAAATTTAAAAGAAAAGGACAAATTAGTCCCTGACCTTTTAAACCACGGACATTTTCATCTCTGACCATTGGAAAATACTTTTAAATCCCTGACGTTCCTAAAAATTAGACCGATCAGTCCCTCCGTCCATGAGCCACCGTCAGACCGGACGGAAAATGCTGACCTGGCTCCCCCTATGCTTACCTGGCTCAACGGCATTTCCACGTGGCACGTTAGTGGGATGGAGGTTTTGAAAATGGGACACATAAGTCCCTCTCACTCAAAACGACGTCGTTCTGAGTGCTGCCCTTTATATACACTCTCGTCCCTTTCTTTGTGTACAATCCCTATTACACCCACAGAGCTTTTACAGAATTACATAAAACCCTAAGGAAGACCAAAGATCAAACGCAGGAATACTCTATTTCTCCGTCCAAAAAAACTACCATCCAGACTGAGAAGGTTCCGGTGTGCATTCGGTGTGAATCCAGTCTGATTTGCCGTCTTCGTCACTGAAGGTAAGAATCAGTTGCATTGCTTAGTGAGTCGATTGTGTAGTTCAATAGTTATGAAAGTATGAACTGTTGTACGTGCATGGTGATAGTAATGGTAAAAATTGTATGTGTGTTGTAACAGTGAATTTGATTCAATGTTAGGGCAAAGGAAAGTTCTTGGTTGATTTCTGTTTCTATTTTTTGTAGGAGATTAATGTATGAGTGTAGAGTTAGTTGATCGTTGATTTCTATTTTTTTTCTTCAGATGATAGATGTGTTTGTGGTGCCAATTTTCCACCATGGAGGTAGTTTTGTCAGAAACAGTAATGGTTCCCTTGTTTATCAAAATGGAAAGGTAGAGAAATTTCCCGAAATGGACCTAGATTTTGTGAATTTTGGGGACTTGATCACACTTTTTAAAGGCTTGGGGTACCAGCCGTACAGGGTAGTTTATTGGTATGATCCAATGAGTGATGATGTTGAGTCGGGGCTGCACAGTTTGACATGGGATGCAGGGATCAATGCCATGCAAGAGAACAAAATGAAGAATACAAAGACGAATGAGTTTTACCTATACTTTGACCACCCTTTTAATGAGCCTGAGATTGTAGAGGATGGTAGAAACAAAGGCAAGAGTCCTGTGTTAGAAGAGATTCAGAGTTCATCTTCAGATGATGGGTATGAGAGTACGGAGGATGAGCCCTACAAACCTCTACCACCCGGATATGAAAGTGACAGTGATGATGGTGATAATAGTGCTAAGGACAGAGCATGCAAGAGGAAGAAAGTTAGTAAGGGAAAGGAAAAAATTGTGTCTCCAAGAAAGCCATATGCAAAGAAGCCATGTGCCAAGAAGCCAGCTGCAAAGAAGACATGTGTGAATAGGAATAGGAGAAGTTAGTTAAAGAAGGGATAAAGTAGTGAAATGGGGACATCTGAGGTGAATAGAAGGCAGCAGGCCAGGAGTGAACCCAATATACAGCAGCAGGCCAATTCTGGGCCCAATGAGCATGAGGCCAATTCTGGGCCCAATGAGCAACAGCCCAACAGAGATCCAACTGTGAGGTTCTATGTCAGTGCAGTCCAAGATGATGATAATGATGACCCCATATATGATTACCATTCTGAGAATTTACACACTCTTAACTCCACTGATGATGAGTCCAGCAAGCACACATTTCTTGAATTTGATGATGATTATACTTTTGGAGAGGGCAGGTTTGAGTTAGGGACAAGGTTTGCAACCACAGATAGATTTAAAGAAGTTGTGAAAGACTCTTTCATTGCTGAGGGTAGAGAGCTTAGGTGGATTAAGAATGATAGGGAGAGAGTTAGGGTGGGATGCATGGATGATGACTGCCCGTGGTTAGTTCATTTGTCATACAACAAATCACTGCAATGCTATCAGGTGAAGACTTACAAAAACGATCACACATGTGCAAGGGACCTAGGAAGTAATGCTGTTGATCAACATTGGATTAGTAAGAAGGTGGAGAAGAGAATGAGTTCACAGCCTCACATGAGAACAAATGAAGCTGTTGACTTTCTGAGAGAGGAGTTCTCACTCACTGCACATCCAAAAATAGCCTATAGAGCAGTTAAGGAGGCAAAGGATAAGATAATGGGCAATGAGAGGGAGCAGTACAATAATGTGAAGGATTACTTGTTTGAGATTCTAAGAAGCAACCCTGGGTCCAGGGCAGAGCTGTGTGTAACTCCAATTTCTCAAGCCCCTCCTGTGTTTGATAAGCTGTATATAGGGTTAGAGGCATGCAAGCAGGGGTTCAAGAGTGGATGTAGGCCTCTAATCCACCTTGATGGTTGCTTCCTGAAAACATACTATGGTAGACAACTCCTAACTGCAGTGGCACAAGATGCGAATAATCAATTTTATGTTGTTGCTTACGGAGTTGCAAGGTCTGAAACCAAGGAGTCTCGGAAATGGTTTCTTACTCTACTTCAGGAGGATCTGGGGGATGTGCAGACTCATGGTTGGAATTTCATGTCCGACCAACAGAAGGTAACATTCACAATTCTTTATAAACTTGATAATGGTTCAATTATTTCAATATGAATTCTATTGCAGTTAGATATTTATTCACTGTTATGCCTAGTTTAATAATGTAGTTGTTCAGAATTTACTAGTTATGTTTAATGGTGAAACCTTTGTGTACTGTGTTAGGGATTGCTGCCTGCTTTGAAAGAAGTAATGCCAAATGCACATCACCGAAACTGTGTGATGCACATTTGGAAAAACTTCATAAACCGATTTAAGGATTTATATATTCGGGAGGTGGTTTGGGATTGTGCTAGGTGCACCACCATACCCGAATTCAAAGAACAGATGGAGAAGCTCAAAGGCATTAATCAGGGGGCATGGGAATATATTTCCAAGTTTGAGCCAGCTACTTGGGTGAAGGCGTATTTCTCCCACGGGCCAAAAGTGGACAACCTCACAAATAACATGTGTGAGGTGTTCAACTCAAAGATAGTCAACTATAGAAGCAAGCCTATCCTCACGATGTGCGAGAAAATTAGGTGCTATCTGATGCGGAGAATGGTTAAGCATAAAGAGCTACTTAGTGATTATACTGGAAAGCTTGCACCAGTTCAGCAGAAGAGGATGGAACATCCAATAAGGCCTAGCAATAAATGGCGTGTAGACTGGACATGTGATGATGCACGCAAGCGTTTCGAAGTTACTCGTAAAGCTACAAAGGTGGACGTTGATCTCATCAAGCAGACCTGCTCCTGCAACAAATGGCAGCTGACTGGTTAGTTCTAATTTATTCTAACGCATTATTTCAATACATGTTGAATATATGGTTAAAGTTGCTGGCTGATTGATGCTATAATATATGGTTTTCAATGTTTTAATTTGCTGGCTGAATGATATTTTAATATATGGTTTTCAATATGTTAAGTTGCTGGCTGAATGATGTTTTATTAATGGTTCATTCAATTCTGGTTCATGATGTTGTCTTCTGTGTTAGGCATGCCATGTATCCATGCCATAGCAGCCATAAGGAAGAGGCATGATCATCCAGAGGATTATGTGCATCCATGGTTATGCATGGAGTCAATATATAAGACATATGCTCATTGTATTCAGCCTGTGCCAAGTGAGGAGTTCTGGACAAGGACTGAGTATTCAAGGCCGGATCCTCCTATCATAAAGAGACCAATTGGCAGGCCAAAAGTGCATAATAGACAGAAGGATCCAGCTGAGCCAATGATGCAACAAGGAGAGAAGTTGAAGAGGTCATTCAAAGTCACTTGTAGTAAGTGTGGTTCAACGGGACATAACTACAAGACATGCAAAGGCGCTCCATCTGATCCTAATTGGAAACCTAAGACAAAGAAGCCCAACAAAGGTTTCACATCTCAGTCATTGGCAGTCATCCCACTGTCACAGTCAACTCCAAATGATAGTGTAAGTAATTTGCTTTAGGAGTAATCTGTTTGATTTCTTAACTATGCTAGGAGTTTATGTGCTTACCTGAATGTTTATTTACTAATCTGTTTTATATGTTTAGGAGTAATCTGTTTGATTTCTTATCTATTTTGGTCAGGATGCTCCACCTAGTCAGGATGCTCCATCTGGTCAGGATCATAACATACCTAGTCAGCAATCCACACCTGATGTAAGTTACAAACTGTTCAATGTGCATGATTGATTAATTAATGACTACTTTGTCTAATCTGTATGACTAATTACAATGCTTGTCAACCTAGCTCTCAACACAGGTCTCAAGTGGTGTCATCCCAGGTCCTTCCAACCCTGTGGCAGCAACACCAGCAGCACCCCAAGTCAAGCCAGGACCAATAACCAGAAGGACACCGCTTCGACCTCCACTCCAAGTTCCATCTATAGCATCCCAAAAAACTCAAGCAACTCCATCGAAGATGAGGCCCAAGCAGAAGATATTCAGGCCACCAGCTCCACTATGCCCCAGTCCACAACCCCCTCAAAGTCAGCCAAACTCCACTGGCCCACAACCACCTCAAGTCCTACCAGGAACAAGTGCATAAGCTACCTATGAGACATTAGCGGCAGCAAGCACGGCTACAATCAGATTGTTCAAATTCATCCCTAATCCACCTACCATTGTGCCTAAGAAGTGAAGAACTGTGTAGCTTTTAGTTATGTTGATTTTGCAGTTTGGCTTATACATATTTCTGCATAGTTTAGTTTATGCCTTGTATTTTGTGTTTGAGGCTTACTTTTGACATGTTAAGCTTCATCAAACTGTCTAGTTTAGGAGACTTGTTCATTTTGGGAAGATTTAGTAAACAATGGCTATGAAAAACTTGTTTAGCAATATAACATCCTCTTTCTAAATTATGTATGCAACTACTGCCTCTAATTCCTCAATGTTTCCATGTTTATTTAGATATTCAAAACATAAGTTCAATATTCCATGTTTATTTCCTCGAGTTCCATTTAGATTACAGGACCCATAACTTGCCAAAATGGCATGTTTCAATATACAACATAAACCTACAACATACCATTCTCTATCATGATTGTTATAGTTCATCTCTCAAGCAGTAGCTACATAAAAGGCAACAACAACAGCAAATATAATTATAGAAAAACACAAGGCTAATGGGTTTTTCTTCTTCTCCAAAGCAATACTCTTCTCTTCCAAAACAGCCATTCTATGATCCAATTCATCTTCCTTTTCCTCTTTCTCTTCTACAACTTCAACATGTTTCTCAACCAAATGTCTGTTGTCACACATACAACAATTGCTTCCTATTCTGGCAAGATGCTCATCGACCCAAACAAAAAATTTGCAATGAGGTTCCTTTCCCTGTCAAAATCACCAAAATCATCTACTGTCTGCATCCATCTCAGATCAAACCAAAGCCAAAATTTTTAAACTTACCTTATAGAATGGACAACCCAAGAAGATTTTGTTAGGGTTGCTGATGGTCCTCGACATATATATTATTGCATAAACTCCACAAAAGCACCTCGGGGCGACGACATCGTTTGGATGGTCAGCATGAACACCACATGGAATTGAGCTTGAAATAGAATTTTCTTCTCTTACTCCACTAACGCTTCTTCTTGAGGTTGATGATGCTCCCTTCGTAGCCATTACTGAAATCTGAACAAGTCTTCTCCTCACCACCAGCCACCACCATGAAGGAACGACCCAAACAAATTTTAGTATTAGGGCAGCACTCAGAACGACGTCGTTTTGAGTGAGAGAGACTTATGTGTCCCGTTTTCAAAACCTCCATCCCACTAACGTGCCATGTGGGAACGCCATTGAGCCAGGTAAGCATAGGGGGAGCCAGGTCAGCATTTTCCGTCCGGTCTGATGGTGGCTCATGGACAGAGGGACTGATCGGTCTAATTTTTAGGAACGTTAGGGATTTAAAAGTATTTTCCAATGGTCAGGGACGAAAATGTCCGCAGGTTAAAAGGTCAGGGACTAATTTGTCCTTTTCTCTAAATTTAACCATTTTTACAGAGAAAACAGTTGTAGGCATAAATCATAATAAACACGAATTTAATAACACATCAAATCCTAACCGTTCTAGTGAGCAACCTCTTATAACTCCACAATTTTTCTAGCAAAGAAGGGTTTCGAGAAGGCGCATCTACGCGAACTTCTCCCACTTCCGTCCTAAAACGTTATCCTAGGAAAAGTAAGTCTGACATAAAACTTAAACAATTGATTATATTTAGAGATAGAAAATCTACCTGGAACATGGATGCACAGAATATGGAAAAAGCGAACTCCAATTGATCTAAGAGAAATAGTATCATCCTAATAAAAAGGAAAACTTATTAATTCACAAGGTGAAACTAATTCAACAAACTAAACAAAGTCTTCCAACAGTTCGAGCACTCTTAATCTCACCCTATTTAACCTACCATAACTTAATTTAATTTCCATTTACATTGAATTAGTATAAGAAATCCTAATCACAAACTTTATTATACTAATTTAATCAATAATTTAATAATAAAATACCTAACAAAACCATAACCTCACAACAGTATCTTAAAAATAAAAAAACTACTAAACTTTATTACACTAATTTAATCAATAATTTGATAAAATACCTAACAAAATCCTAAACTTGCAAAAATATCTAAAAATAATAAAAAAACTACACCAAATCCTAATCACAAACTACATTATACTAATTTAATCAATAATTTCATAAACTACTTAACAAAACTCTACTCACAAAAAAATATTAAAAAGAAAACTATGACAAAATTACCTCTGATAGTGGCTGCAGGATTGTGGAGGCGTGGTGGTCACAGGAGGCGACAGTAACGGCGACAATGTCACAATTACCGATGACAATGACCATGAACGCAAACAATAGCGGCATTTCTGACGGCTCCAACAGCGACAAGGTGCAGCGGCAGCAGAGAGTGTGAGTTCGCAGAAGTGAGGGGGAGGGGGTTCGCGTTTGAATTTTATCCCAAATTCACCGTCGGATTTACTTGCAAAAATTTCCAACGGTAAGTTACCTAAACACAGCGTTTCACTAAACGATATACCGGTGGCTGAATCCGACGGAAGATCCGCGGATAAAGTTAGTGCTACTGAAATAAATTTTTGCGCTAATGATTATCGTCAGATTTAGTGTCAGAATATAAAATCCGATAGTAACTAAATCGGAAAACTAAATCTTGCTTGTATTCAACGCAAAAAATGCTGATAAATCCGACGGTAATATTCATCGCTAAATTCGACAGTATTTAGCGTATTGTTTGTAGTGAATCCAACGGTAAATTATTCTCCCTTTTTTTGTTTAGTGTTTTTGTCGGATAATCCGACAGTAAATTTGATAACTTTTAGCGAATTTCTAGTAATGACAACTTCTTTTTTAATTCACTATTGATTAGAAGGCTGTCATTTTTATTTCTTGGATTAGCCTAACTAAATTGTCAGGTTAGCATCTCCTTAATATTAATTCTATTGGTGGGATTTTTTACTCAACAAATTCCAAAAACAATCCACCATACCAGACGAGCCTCCATTTCTTTTTAGGATATGATTACAGGTTCCCCCAATTAATCACGTTCTTCAACAGTAGCAATACAATAGCATAACAATCCTCAAAACAAAAACCTCGATCACTCATTGTCTCAAAAAAATTGATGAGAGTTATCAATTGCAGGAAAATAATCTAGCAAAAAACCATCAACTAAGATGATATAATACACTAGTTAGAAGAAGTCCTACCCACCATCCTAAACAATCAAGAGTGAAACTCTCAAATTCAATCCATAATAGAATAGAGAGCAAAGAATCAAGCACGAAGATCGAGGCAGATCCTGCCATCCTAAGAGACAGATCATAGAGAGAATGAGGTCAAGAATATTCTGCCAATAAGTAATTGATAGAAACTCAGAACACTTACATTGTGAAACAATTACAAAGATTTTAAAGCACTCTTACACTAAGTCAGGTCTTACTTGGAAATCAGACAAAATTCAGAGTGTTCATAGTACAATTGAGATCGATTTTAAAAGAAAAATCAATCTGATCATAAATATAAAATTTATGATTTGAAGGGTACAATTTATTTGATTTTAAAACACAATTTTAACATCTTATTTTAAAAAATAGAAGTAACTTTTAAGTTAGTAAATAAATTAATAAATAAGTTCTATTTTATATTTA
>NC_029793.2:16098492-16120545 GCF_000816755.2 Arachis ipaensis
AATTTAAATTAATGTGATTTAATTAATTTTTTATTTGAATTAAATTAGATGAATAATTTTGAATTTGAGCAGTCCCAACAAAACTACTTGTGAAACTTTATAAAGAGGAAGAGTCTCACCATTATTATTTAGAGAAAATCTCTGCAACCAAGTAAAATACCTAACTAAGTCCAACCAAGTTGTTATCAAGGGTTTTAAATTCACGCACACTCTTTTTCACACATGTTGCTGCTGCATCCTTTTTATTTTTCTCCCATGTTGTTGCTGCTTCTTCTTCTTTGCCTCATCCTTTTTCTTCATCTTTTTCTTTTGTTATCATCGTCGTCATCACCACCACCTTCACCTCCTGTAAACTCCGTAAATTTAGTAAATAATTAGTCAATAAATTGAATTTTAATTAGAAAAATTAAAAATATAAATCTAATATCAAAATAGGATAGAGCTCTTCAAAACGAGAATTTTGATACCAATTTCCAAGAATTTGGCCTAAGGTTGGGCCAGACGGGTCGAACCGGTCAAACCGGACCCGAATCGAGCCCGTGGGCCCAACCGTTTCATTAAATAAAGTGAGCTTCAGCTCATCACTTCCTTACATTCTTCATTTCGTTCCAGCAGCCATGGAGAGAAGAAGGTAATGGCCAAAACCCTAACTCCCACTTCCATCCACCATAACTTCTTCATCCGAGCTCCAATCGCCGCACCGTTTGCGGCCACGTGTCCGCAGTGACGAGCTCTACAAAGCCCGGTACCTTTCAAGGTGAGAAAATAATAATCTCAGCTCCTATTCTCTCTTCTTCAGATCTAACATGTTAGGGTTTTGAGGTGTTAAGATTTTAGTTGAATTAATGTTATAGGATCAAATTGAGTTGAGGAATGAGTGGACTTTGGTTTGATTGAGGCACATACAAGGTAAGGCTCATCAACCCTAGCCAATTTCGGTTCTAGTATGTTAAATGTGAATTTTGAGTATGTATGGTGATACATGTGAAATTAGGTGTATAATTGTATATGTTGGAGCTTGAATTGTGAGCATTGGAACTTTGTGGAGGTTGGGTACTTGAGCTTTGATGATTTTGGGGACTTGAGGGGCTGTGTTAGTTGGTGTTTTGCCTTGGACAATACGCAGAAATCGGCCAAGGTATGGTTTAGGTTTCGCGCATTTAATATGTAATACCCTGTGAAAACTTAGGCTAGATGACCATAGGATAAGCTGGAATGTTTGTTTACGCTAATGATAGTGGCCTTGATGAGAATTGATAAATTGTGATGACTTATTATGGATAATTATGTATTGTTGAATGTTTGATGTTGGGTTATTGAGAGAAGAAAGTGAATTAAATTGTGAAGGTTGATTGTTGAAGTTAAAACGTATATATATATATAGTGAGCTAAGCGTATGTTGATTGGGATGCAGAAGTTTGACTTGATTAAGAAGGTTGAGGTAAGGGTTAGAATTATGAATAATGGGTAATTGTTAGATGTAATTTCTAATTGAAGGTGATGAGTTAATAAGATTATTGTTGTTGCTGAAATTCTGTTAATTGGTTGGTTTATTATTGTTAAAAGAAGTGCAGAATTTTAATGCTTTAAAGTGAGCTTGTATGATATAAATCATGGTGATTTCTGATAGGTACATAGAACTGAGGTTTCGAGGTAAGGTTGTGATATAATTTAAGTAGATAAGGTGATGAATAAGAGGAATGGTGGATTAGTATAAGTTGGAAACCTAGAGGACTAAAATTGGTTAGTGAAATTAAGAAGTCTTGCTGCAGAAATTTCTAAACTATTTGGACAGCAACTTAAAACGAAAACTGGGAATAATCTGGGCATGATTTTCTAACCAACCCATTTTCCTAACAAATTCCTATAAGTCAAGATTACCCCATAAAAATTTCATCGAATTTGACCAAGTGGTTTGGAAGATATGAATTTTTGAAGTTTAGTGGTTGCTGCAGAATTTTCTGGTTTTCTGGTTCTGCAGTACCAACTTCCAGACGCTATAACTTTTGATTTAAACAGAATTTTGAGTTGCTTACAAAGGGATTTTGAATATCTGTGAGTCTACTTTAATTGAGTACCAATTTCATGTCCATAGATACTTTCTAGAGTTAGTTATGTCTCTTGAAAGCTGGGCTGTTCGTAGAAAATTCAGAACCAATTACTAGAAACAGGATAGCAATTCCAATTGACATTTAATTAACCAAACGAAGTGCTATGAACCTGAAACTTATTTTTCCTAAAACTTAGGGGTGTATAGTGTATCCTCACCAAAATCTAGGAGTAACGGATTAAAATTGAATTTATTATAGATTTTGTAAAAACAGAGCTGCCTGCTGTATTTTTTTGAATCTTCTTAAGTGCAGCAGCAGATTTTTATTGAATTTGTTATCAAATTTAATTCTAATCCAAAGGCGGTAAAACTTTGATTTAGATTCAAAGGGTATGTCCAAATTTGACTATATGCATGAACGTAGATAAGTAAAAGTGTGTAAGTTATCTCTAGGACACATTTAAAGTTAAACGGTGGTAATTTAGAGATGAAGAAAGATAACTAATAGTTGGAAAAGATAGTATTTGATTTGATAAGATGAAGGAAGAGAGTAATGTAAGAAATTGAGACTTGATGATATTAATTAGTCAAGAATAATAAAAATATATGATCAATGAGTTGAGTAAAATGGAGAATGATGAGATTGAGACATGAATTAATATCGAGAATTAAAATGGTAATTATGAGAAATTATTGAATATATTGAGCTTGGGGCGTTGCCCCCATGTCAGCCGGGATTTTTTTCCCGTGGTTACTATTAAGCTTGGGGTGTTGTTTCTCCCATGTCAGCCTGGAATTCGTCCCAGGGATAACATTTAGCTTGGGGTATAGCCTTCCCCATGTCAGCTTGGAGTGTTGTTTCTTCTCCCCATGTCAGCTTGGGATTCGTCCCATGGTTATTATTGAGCTTGGGGCATTATTTTCCCATGACAGCTTCGAGATTTTTCCCATGGTGTATTTTTGAGCTTGAGAACACGTAGGGATGGCTACGTAACCGACAGTTGATATCAACAGCCATAGGACAGGCATGCATCATGTGCATATTGGTTGAATTGCTTGTTTGTGAATTACTTGAGATTGCCTAATTGACTACAACATGCTAATTGTCATAATTGATATCTGTATTGTCTGTATTCTACCTGTGCTTGTTGTGTCTGCTTGTTTGTCTTTGTAAATACCAGAGATGGAGGAAAGGTGGAGAGAGAGGGAATTCTAGTTAAGTTTCAGTTAGATTTAAGAAATTGACTTAGTTTAGAAAGCCTTAGAGAACCACCCTGATTTATGGTTTCTGTTTAGTTCTTTAAGTTTTATAATATGAGTGTCGGCGTTCTAGGACTGCCTCTGGCATTTTCAGGACCTTATATATTATATGTGTGGCACCTTTACCATGCTGAAAACCTCCGATTCTCACCCCATACTGTGTTGTTGTTTTCAGATGCAGGTCGAGAGGCTCCTCGCTAGGCGTCTGTATTCTTGAAGCGGAGTAGTTCCTGGGATATTTTGGTTTGACAGCTTATGTATATATGTACTTAGTCACTTAGCTTTCTCTCCAAAAAACTTGATTATTTTGTTCCTCATAGAGGTTACAGGAGAGTTAGGACTTTATTTCTGTATTTTGGGTATTTTGGGATACCTGTATATATATGTAAATATTCTCCGGCCAACCTTGGCTTCGCAAGCTGAGTCAGGAGCTAGTTCATTGTATTCTTGACTCTCTTTTCGTTCTTCTGCTTATTTATATCTATAACCTTTAGGTTTTTTAGCACGCAAGTAATTCCGTTTTCTAAGTGTTGCGCTTTTTATTTTGCGATTTTGTTTTACCCGTTTTTTTCAAGGCTCCTAGTTAAGTATCTTTTTCCCTATTATTATATATATATTTTTATGAATAGAGGTCGTAATACCTTACTATCCCAGTCTTATGACTTAAGCATAAGAGTAAGTATGGTAGGGTGTTACACCTCCTCCTCCTTTTTATTTTCATTTAAATTTCTTCTTCTCCTTTCTTTTCCTCTTCCTTCTCTTCCATCATCATCATCATCTTTATTGTTATTGTCATCATTGTCGTTTTCTTCTCCTCCTTTTTCCTCATCTTTCTCTTTCATTATCGTCGTCGTCACCACCACCACGCCACCACCTCTATCTCCTCCTCCTCCTCCTTCTCCTCCTCCTCCTCCTCCTCTTTCTTTTCTCGTTTGAATTTTTTCGATCTCTTCCTTCCCTTTCCTCCTCCTCCTCCTCCTCCTCCTCCTCCTCCTCCGTCATCATTATTATCATCATCGTCGTCGTCTTCTTATATATATAACAATTCAAATCCAGAATGTATTAAAATTTCTTAATGATGGCGAAACACAAACAAACTCAATTCAAAACAAGTTAGTAGAAGTGTTATCGGTTCGGTTTGGTTCTGTTTTGGACCAAAAACGAACCGAACCGATCTATTCGGTTTTCACAAAGTACCAACCAATTGGTTTGCTGTTTGTGCAACAATCGAACCGAACTAAACCAAACTAAAAGTGATTTGGTTCGGTCAGTTTTTTCGATTTTTAAATCCTAACTAATAGAAAATTAATCTCAGTAAAATGATGTTCAAAACAATCAATAAACTGAAATAACATTACATTACATTCAAATTCAACACAATTTCAACTCATTCCAACAACTAAACATAAAATAAACACATTTGTTAAGTCTAAAATTTCCATTTCAATGCATTACTAAGCCACTTCTTCGGTTCGGTTCGGTTCGGTTCGGTTCGGTTTTTGCTGAGCCAACCGAAAACCGAACCGAATTAAACCGAACCGATCGGTTTAATTCGAAAAAAACAGATTTTTTTTGGTTTTCTATTTAGTTGTTGTAAATTTTGGCTCAATTTTGCAGTAAATTTCGGTTCGGTAACTTACATCCCTACAAGTTAGACCAAAAGTGCACCTTATTTAAATCTAGAGTGTACCGAAATTACTTAATGATGACGATACATTAACAAACTCGATCAAAATAAGCACGAACTGAGTACATCTTATTTAAATCCAAAATACACCGAAATTACTTAATGATGACGACATACAAATGAACTCAATTCAAAACAAGCACAGTCTAAAAGTGCACCTTATTTAAATTCAGAATGCACCAAAATTACTTAATAATAACTCAAAACTCTTCCTTCTCCTTCTTTTTCATTATCATAATCATCTTCATCTTCTTTTCTTATTCATCTTTTTCTTCTTATTTTACTTCCTCATAATTCTTCTTATTTTACTTTCTTTACAAGAATAAAAACAAGAAAAAATTAAATAAAGAAGAAGAAGAAACACAAAATACTATAAAATTACTAGAAAGATGATGAACCTATATTCATTCAACTAAATAATATTGCAATACATTACAAATATGTTCATTCAAGTCTAATATGAGAAACAATACTTCTAAAAGAAGAAATAAGAGCAATAGAAAAAAGAAAAAAAGAAGAAAAAAAAGAAGAGAAAAAATACAGCATTAAAAAAGAAATTTTTGTGCTTTGTAGCAAAATTTCAGTGTAAAAACTAAGAAATTTATGTATTATTATTACGAAAATTTTGGTGTTATTTATTTTGATAAATTTTGCATAATTTAAAATTATTTCTCTTTCTTCTCTTCATCTTCTACTGATTATTCTTCTTTTTCATCTTCTTCATCTTCATCTTCTTTTTATTTTATTTTCTTATAATTCTTCTTGTTTTATTCGCTTAAAAGGAATAAAATAAAAAAAATCAATGCTGCAAAATTACTAGAAAGAAAAGGAGGAAAAGAAAAAAAAATACAGCAACAAATTAAAGAACGACAATGAGAGAAAACACGCGAAGAAGAAGGAGGAATGCGAAGAAAAAGGAAGAACGCACTCTCACTAATGAAACTAGTCTTTGTTGGACTTGAACCAACTTAGTTGGACTTTGTTGTCAAAAAGACTTTAATGTATACCAAGATGGTATTATTTAATCTCTTCTTGGAATTGGATCTCAGGTTTTTTTCTGAAATAAATAAATAAAAATATTATTTCCAAAAACACGTTATTTCAACTTTAATTTTCGGAATGCGTTCTTTTGTTTAGGATGAGCTAGCCCAATTCCGACGAACTTCTATAATTTTATAGAGTTCACCCGGGCAAATTTCATCCAGATTCTTCCTAAAACCTGTCTTAGAATGGAATTCAAAATTTTAAACTGTTATCATCGTCTCCAACAGTATATAAGAGTACACAAAAATATATGTACGGGTGGCAACGGGGCGGGTAGGGGCGGGGTGGGTACCCGCGGGTTCGGGTAGTGTTGCCACCCCTAAATATATGGACAACAAGTATGGCTTCTTCAATATCGTAAGTGCCAATGACAACCATTATCATCGTCTCCAGAAATACACATGTATTTAACAAAGATTTTTTCTATTATAAATAAAAAAAATCATGATTTCCCAAAAAAAAATACAACTTATTTCTTTATACTCTCCTATGTACTTTGAAGACGATGATAATAATTATCATTCTTAACTTTTCAACTTTTCTTCCCACCCAATATGATATTTATGAAATACGCAATGAAGTTCTCCAGGGATAAGGCGAACTAATATAGAAGTTCGCCAGGATCAGGCGAACTCTATTAAAATAATGGAGTTCGTCGAGGTGTGACAAACTTATCCTAAAAAAACGTATCCGAAAAATTAAAATTCAAACGTGTTCTTGGAAATAATTTTTTTTAAAGTTTTTATAAAAAATTTCTTGGATCCATAGTTGCAAAAACCGAACCGGATCGGTCGGTTTGACAAAAAAACTAGTGAACCGAACCATAAATCGGTTCGATTCACCTTTTAGACCGTGTAAAAATAAAAACCGACATGAACCGGTGAGAACCGGTGAAAACCAATCAAATTCGGTAAGAACTGGTCCAACCGGTTCAGTTGCCACTCTACGGTCCTCAGCGCGCGACTTGTCAACCTATTAGCATGTTTTATTTTGGAGAAGTCCAAAATGTGCTTCCTTGTTGCCACTCTACCATTGTGGTTCTTAAGATTTTAAACAACAAAGACTAATTATATAGTAACTCTTAAATTAAATAATTTTATAAATATCTAATTTAATTTTAATTTTATATTCTCTATCTTTTGAATTAATTATATTTTTAATTATGTACTATTATTAATAGAAATATAAACTTTACTAAAAATTCTTTATCTATTTCAATATTAATGTTAGGATTAAAGTTATCTTATTTTATACTAGTATTGAAATTTACTGATATTATGGATTATTATTTTTATTATATCAAATTAAGATACTAGTGTAATAGTACTAACTAATTTTATATCTATCTTTGTATTAGTTGTCTATTTTATATTTTTTATTTACATAGGATCGATTTTACCGATTCAACTAGTGATTTATCGGTTGAATCAATAAACCAGTAAACTAGTAATTTAAACGGTTTGATCACCGATTCGTCCTTACAACTATGTTTGCATCTCATATTTTTCTTTTTTTTATTTATTTTTTCAATTTTCGGTCTTTTTGGCCTTTTTGGTAATTTACTCTCATATAATGAAATTATGTTCAGTTAAAAAATTAAAAAGCAAAGCAAAACTCCTATGCCCTGGTTCAAATGAGGCAGGTTTTTCTGGCTCCTTCTCCAAGCTCAACCCGTACTCCATAGGCCGCTGAGCCCCAACGGCCTGTTCCCACATCGCGCTCGCGCTTGTGCGTTTGCGAACTGCCTCGCTATCTTCGCTGTCTCCCTTGCAGGTATCAACCCCTCTCTCTCGCTCTCTCTGTAAACTGCTGTTGCTATGTGGTTCGATATATGTATGATTATTTTAGTAATTTAGGAAACCCTAAATGCATCAAATTCACCTTCAGAAAACACCCACTTCCTCTCCAACGATCCCACAAATCTCTTCTATCTCTCCCTCTCTGCTGTGGGCTGCACTACTGCCGGAAGAGCCACCGCCGGCGAACCAGGGACCACCTCCGGCTCCCCTTCCCCTTCTCCGTCTTCCTCTCTACTGTGCTCTCTTGCGTTCTCTCTGCCTTCTGCCGAAGCCGCTGCAAGCCACCGGATCCCTTTCTCTCTTGTTCGTCACTAATATCTGTTCCTAGTCCTTCATTCCTTCTTCCTGTTCCTTTTTTTCTTCTCCCCGTTTCCCCTTCCCCGGGGTTTCAGTGTTATAAAATATAAACCTCCCTTTCTTTTCAGTGTTATAATTTAAAAATATGATGAGACAATGGCTTTGGTGTTTCTTTTGAATTATAGGTCTTATGATAATTTTATGGTGTTATGCCTTGATGTTATGTTTATCAACCATGCTACATGAACACCAAAATCTGATATTAATATAAAATACATGATAAAATACACATTAAAAATAAGTTAAACAAAACATAGATTTATACACAAATATATTGTGACTGATTTTGGTGGCTGATCTTGGTGTGCAAATAACATTTTTGTATGTTTATTTCTTGAATTTGCTACTGCATTAGTTTTTATAATTTATTACATTTACAATTTTTCTGCATGTTATTTTTGTGCATATATATGTATTCAATGGCGGATTTCTTGCTCATCGCCATGAGCGGCCATCGGCAATTAATAACCATGTATTATATTACTTTCATAATTTATATTGATATTTTTATATATTTTGGTTGAATCTTACAAGTCGTTTTATGATTATGCGTTCAGTGATTCTTAATCACCCTTCCTATTCGAAGTAAAATCCTGATTTTTGCTACCTTGGTTAGAGTTAGAGGCACTTTTCACACCCACAAATTTCCCCACCCAGTGACCATCAACCATATAGAAACTCTTAAAAGCACTTTCCATATGATTTTTGAACAAATCTTATGTGCTCATCACTGACATCGACTTTCTAACCATACCTTTGCAGAAATTTCATAGCAAGCACACAAGACAATGGGTATCATAAGGAGTTGCTTCTCCTTCATAGCAGGGACAGTCTGTGGTATTTATGTGGCACAGAACTATAAAGTGCCTAACGTGGCAAAGCTAGCCGACACTGCCTTGTTCATGGCCAAGGTTGTTGAAGAAACATACCGCAAACCCAGCAAGAAGGGTGATGATGATGAATAGTGTGATTAAATGAAGCAATATTGGAAACAGGTTTATCTATTACATAGTCTTAATTCTTTTCCTTGGATTATATGGGATTGAATAACTTTCCAACAGAAACTTTTGGGAAACAAATTTTGTGAAGAGGTTTAGCATTTATATCATTTGTGCCGTTTAACGGAAGCATTCTGATTGCCCTTTCTGATTTTTGGTCATTATAATAGGACTTTATAGTCATCTAAGTTTTCTGCTCATAATAACAAACATTGTTTTAAAATTTTATCCCATAGTGGGATGATAGCTTTATTCGGATTAGAGTAAATAGACAAAAATACTCGTGAAAAAGTATAGAAGGAACAAAACTACACCTCAAACATTAGAAATAATCTAATGCATTCCGTAGATTGGTTTCGCAAGTCAAAACTGTCCTTCCAATTGTATATTAATAGATTCGAAAACAAAAGCAAACTGTAAATGGTTTCTTGAGCTATTGCATCATGATTTGGGGATTACAAGGTGCATGGCTGCAACTTTATGTCAGACGAGTAGAAGGTTTAGATAAGGGAATGATAGTTTTCACTTGTCAAAACAATCTTTGGAGTGTATCAGGCTATTTTGGAGTGTATCTGGCTGATGTTGAGGGTTTCGAGGCTGACGAGGCTTTCGAGGTCGTCGGGGAGGGAGCGGAGGCAGTTGAGGCCATTGTCAAGGACCTTGAGAGAGGTGAGGTGGAGCGTGGAAGGAAGAGGAGCTTGTTGGAGTTCACTTTTAGCTTCTTCAGCTTTCTCAGTTCCAAACCAATGCTTTCTGGAAGTTGCATCAGTTTATTGAAGTTGGCGTTTAGTTCCTCCAATGATCCGCAATTGTAAATGGTTTTGGGAAGGTATTCGATGAGGTTTCCGGCGACATTCAAGACCTTAAGCTTACAGAGGCAGCCAATGGAGTTCGGTAGGCTTCTAAGCTGGTTCGAGTGCACGTCCAGCACCACCACTGCAACATAGGATTTTTCAATCAAGTTTGGTCAAGGAATTCGTTGAGGGGCCGCGATGGCTCACTTTTGAGAGGGACAGGGGCCGGCGTAGGTGTATTTTTTAACAGGAGTTGCCTTGTCCTAATTTGGAATGGATAGAGACCGAGTTGGGTGTTCACTCGCTATTTTAAAATCCTTTGGGTGTATTTTTATCCTCTCTATACTCTTTCATGTGTATTTTTGTCCATAAGTTATGGAAGGCAGTGGTTTAGATTTTTTTTTCTTTAGCAAATATCTCCTCATTTATGCCTTTTTGATGGGTGTGTGCATATATAAAACCATAAGAATTTTGCCAGAAACAGAATATTAGTGTATAAGCATAGGTTCAAGAAACTATAGTAATGTTGATTATTGTTTGAAAGGGTATATGCTATCTACCCTAATTTGGTAAAAATTTTGTGGAGAGCTAGGTTTATTTAGCCTGAGAGAGTAGAGAATGAAGACTTAATTTGGTCTTTAAATTGATTTGCAATTCAATTCGATCAATCAAATTTCAATTTGGTATGTATTGCTATCACTGTTTTGTTAACAAAATGTTGGTTTGGATTGGATGACATGCTAGACTCATGGAAGCGACACCATTTCTGGTTCACGATAAATAAGGTCGAAAACGACTGAGAATTGAGATATGTAACGTCTTCCTGCTATGGCCAAATGATGTCATTGAGTTGCCTAATATATGATCCCGATAATCTTAACGCCAAAACTAATGTTTATCTCAAAATTTTTGTTGATGTGTCTCTCTGTGTGTGTGTTCTTTTTTTTTTGGTCATTTCTTATTCGATTAGTTGAATAAGTTAAGATGTGTTGACTTAAGACACCTGAACAACAGAGTCCTTATATCAAGATTAGTATTGATGTGGAATATCAATAACTGTCCAATTTATCATGCGATGAGGAAGTTGGCACAGCCAATATGTTCTTTGGGGGATACAAATATGCAGGTTTAGGAGGAGCAGATCTAAAAAGAACTCGATGAAATGATAAGAATCCTAAAATTAGATAAACCGGTCACCAAATTTAAGAAAAGGACGGATATATAGTATTAAGACTTGACTTAATTGGAAAGCAACATCACTACATTCACCTATTCTACATACTTGCACACAATAATACTAAGGGTTTTTATCCATTACTGACTTTAGCCAAATCTTGAACTCGGATGCACTTATTGTAAAGCAAAGAATCATCATCCATAGAGTAAGGCCTTGCGTGGAATCAATCCGGTCATAATTAGGAAATTTTCATATATGCTTTCAAATACAAATGTTTACTGGGTCAGCCTAATCTATGAATCCATGGTTTTGATCCATCCAAAAAGCTACATACACAGAGGATGGATTCACGAGTTGGGTTGGGTTGGGTTGGGTTGATTGAGAAAATTGGGAATCTACAGTGTAATTGGATTATTGGTCTAGAAATTTTTAACCTACCAATCCAACCCACTTAGGTGTCTTAATTTCTCGGAACATTGCTTCATGTTTAACTTTCAAGATCAAGACAACTACAGTTCAATACAATAAGCTATTCTAGTATTGTTTAGGGTTATATAACATGATTTTTTCCTTTTCAGTTTAAAATTGAAGATCGTGTATAATTTAGAATTGCTTTTAAATTTTGTTACGATTTTTTACGATTACTTTTATTTACTATATTATTTCTATTTGTTAAAAAAACTTGTATTTGAATATATGTCATTAAAGTAATGATAAGTAATTGAGAGTTAGTAGTTAGTAGATGAATATTTATGAAGTTGATTGGTAATATCTCTATAAATAACGTGACTCTTATATCATGTAAAAACTTCAATACATATTTATCATTTTCTTTAATTCTGTCTCTATTTTCTTGTTATATGTTTTGGTACATTTTAATAAAAAATATTTTTAACACAGGTTTTTTCGGTCAGGTTTTGAAACACATTTAAAATATTATTGTCAAATTTTAGCTTACCTTATTTACATGATTGGACAATGATGTGCTGAAAAAGTTTATTTAACCCAACATATTGATTGAATAAGTGGGTCGAGTTAATCAATTTGAATTGGTTGAATAGTCAGCTCACTTATCCATTTAAACAAGTATCTCTATGACATATTAGTTCTTGACCTGTCGAGATAGAGAATATCATAAACAAAAAAATAGGTCTCAACCTTACTATTAAGTATTAACCAAACACATTCAAAACCAATTTCAGCTAAATAAATTAACAAGTAGAAGATGTACTAAATAAATTCTAACAGAATCAATAAATTTTACTTAAAATCCATTGTCTGCTACACATATAAGCAAAATCAAACAAATTACACAGTTAAAAGAAGAAAAAAGCTCAAAAAAACAGTGCAATATTCCTATGTCCTATGTGGCAAATATCAACAAGTTTAAGCGAAATGACCAATATACCTATGTCTAAATGAGATATAGAGTGGGTACTGGGTCATGTGGCAAAGAGAGGGATAGAATTGGCAATGCGGTGTACAAAGATAGATGAAAGAAAAAGCAAGAAGCATGGTGGCTGGGTCTCTAGGCAGGCACCGCAGCAACGCAGTCTCTTTTAACAGAATCGGCTCAAAAGTGTCAGCCCCCAATTTGTCCTTTTGCTCCTTGCTTCCTCTCTCTCCCTCTTCATCTTTTCTTGTCCCATTAACACCTTACTATAGTAATCTACATTACTTTTAATCTTAAACAAACTATTAAATATTTTGGTATTATAAATTAAATCTTTCAGCTATATTATTTGACCATAATTTTTTTTATAATTTATAGACTTTAGCTAGAGAACTATTCTTTTAGTCAATTTTTTAAAATTACATTTTTATTCTAAATTTTGAATCGGAACCTCTAAATTTTTCAAAATTGAGTTATATAAAGAAAAGCATTTTAACAATAAAAAATTAACTAGTATTAGCTATTTAAAAATTAACCCATGTACTTATTCTAATTTTTCTAAAAATTTGTTTTTCACTTAACTTTAAAGAAGATAAAGCAAATAGAAAAGAAAAATAATGAGGGTTGAGGCTATTGTTATTCTAAAGGCTGGATATACCATTTAGTGTCATCTACAATTTAATAAGATTTAATTATAGATATTATTTGTATTGATAGTAGAATTTTTAAAAGAAAGTAACATTATTAATTTACGAATAACAACATATATTTATTTTCCCTAAAACACTACTAACTTTCCTAATTCCTTATCAACTTCTTTGCAAGAATTTAAGAAGGATTTATTTATTTATTTGGATGGATGAAATTCATGGAAGTCACATGAGGCAGTGAGCAACGTCACAGATCAATGGAAACGCATCCAACACAATAAAATGAAATCTACCAAGACAATATGAAAACGACAATATCTATTCCCATAGAAGGAAAAAGGTGTTGGACAAATTTCATTTGTTAAAAATACTTTTCTTTGAATCCGGTAATTTTGACACCGATGCAGGAACAGAAAGGTGGTATGTTGGAATTGTTGAGACACACCAAAGGTTGTGAAATAAATGACGCTAAGTGAAAAAAAAAAAAAAAGGCTGTAGTGAATGCATATAAAATTGGGGAAAAAAGTAAAAGAAAAGAAAAAGCGACTTTCGTCCTATTGTGGGAAAATATCCTGGTCCCATCGTTTTATTTAATATTTTTTGCTTTATACTTTACTATCATGAGTTTGTCTTCTCTCAATTCAAAGGGAAAAAAAAAATTAGTAGTCACTTTCCGTTCAAATGTAACTTAAAAAAATAGCTTAAGGAACTCATGTAACTAATATAAAAAAAAAAATAAGTGCGATTTTAGTTCCTAAGATATAGGTTGAAATTTTTTTGTTTTTAATTTTTTTCATACAAAATGGTTATTAAGATTTAACTTAATTTTAAAATTGTCTCTAAAGTTTAACTTGATTTTAAATTTTTTACGATAAAAGTGGAGACAAAGATGAATTGTGGACAGCTTTTTTTTTTCTTTTTTCTTCTTCTTCTTCTCTTTTTCCTTCACAGGAGTAGAAACACTCTCCTTCTCTTATTTTTTTTTTATTTTATAATTTTTTTGTTATGGTAATTTAGTCCAAAATTTTAAAATTTAAGTAAAAATGACAATTTTAAAACTTAGCTTTAAACTTTAGACAATTTTGTATAAAAAAAAGGTTAAGAACAAAAAAGTTTTTTAACCTATATTTTAGAAACTAAAATCGTATTTAACTCTAAAAAAATTAATTTTGATTAATATTTGCTACTTATAGAAATATTTTGATTCACCAAAGGCTATAAGAACGAATAACCAAAGATAAAAGACGAGGAGGAAAGTGCAAAAGGGTTTTTGAGTTTGAGAACACTGAGTGAAGAAGTGGTGTGAATGTGTGAATGCAATAGATGCCAAAAGCTTTGGAAATTGAGGCTACATATTTGCTGAGAATGGTTAAAGTTGAGCTGCTTCCTCTTACAGGAACCCCAGGTGGCCATTTGGAGCAATGGGGATCTCCCTATGTATCTATGGATTACACCATATCATGAATTATGATATGAGTTTTGAAAAATAAACTATTGTTTTTGTCTATGAATATTTAGAATATTTATTTATAAAAAAATAAAACTAACGTTACATAAAAAGAAATAAATTTTGATTGATAAAATTATTTAAATACTAAACTTTTATTGACTAAATTAAAAAATTATGCAGAATTTTTAAATTACTCAATTTTTCATCTTTTGGGACCCTCTTCAAAAGTAGTCATATGAGCTCAAAATCATTCGTATTATATTTTGAGCATAAATCTCTTATTGAATTCCAAAAATTCAAAAGATGTTGAGAATCTTTTATTTTGAATTTTTTTGTTTTTTAAACTTTTTCTATGGACAAAATATTTGGATATCTTTGGATATTAAATTATATAATTTATTTTTGATAGAAGAAAAATATGATAGTTGCAGATTTTGGTTTGGCAAACCCTCTTCTTATATGCTTGATTGATTATAGTTTTTTATTTTTAAAGAAACTAAAAGATTGGAATGAAAAAGATGATAAAAAATGATCATTTAAAAATTTTAAACATATTCGTATCTTCATGTCTTATAAAAAAAGTTAAAATTTATGTGTTTATATATTTCATATTGTATCAGTATAAGGATACACGCTTCATAGTCTATATAATTAATTTGGTGAGCGTCCGATTAGAAATAAAATCCACATTCAATCAATAAGCATTCAACTTTGAGGAAACACTTTGCTTAGATTTGAGATAAAATGCAAGAAAGGAGAAGAGGGCAATCTAGAATCTAGGACTAGAATAGTAGAAGAAGTCAAAGTGTTTAGAAAGCTTGTGGAGATTCAAAGGGAGGACACATCAATAGGCTGTGGTTTGCACTTTGCAGAGTAGATATATATAGCCATGACATGTCTATGTCCACCCTTAAACAAACTAGTCTCACAGCCATTCAAATTATTAAAGTATTGGAATACCATATGTAGAAGAAAAGTACCCTAAATTTAGATGGAAAATTATGCCGAAACTGTCGCGCATCATATCATCCATTTAGCAGCCATTGATTCGCTTTTTCTTTTTCATGAGAGAGAGAGGAGTGTATATCTCATAATGATGTGAGAAGAGATGAGTTTTATATTGGTATGATTTAAACAACTCAATGCCTTCGATTTGTTTCATTTTTTAAATCAACAATCATAAATCGGACGGTTCGATTTGTGATTTTGAAAATAAAAAAATTTTTAATGTTAAAATCGGACCGTCCGATTTTTATTTAAAAAAATAAAAAAAATAAAAAACATAAATCGGATACTCCGATTTGTAATTTATTTTTTTTTCAAATAAATCAGACCCTCCGATTTGTAGTTTATTTTTTTTCAAACAAATCGAACTGTCCGATTTGAATAAAATATCATATAAAAAAAACATCAAATCTTCCGATAACAATGTATTACACATATATTTAATCAATATAAAAAAAATTAGCCCCATTGATTCCCTCAAACGCAAGAACTATACAACAATAATTATATGTATATAAAAATAGAATCGTTTATGGATCGGATTTGATCTGTATATTCGCGGTATTTATCCGATATAATAATTAATTTAATAGTTTATATTTGGCGGAAAAATTTAAATATGAATATGTTTTATTATTGTTCTTTAACATGTGTATATGGAGTGTTGTATCCCATAATGGTGGGTACTACTTTTTTGCACTTGACTTCTGGATATAGACGAAAAGCATTGTATGAAAATCTATGAAGTTATTACTTGAGAGTTATTAAATACTATCAACTTTTCTGCTCCCACTTCTTTGACCAATTTCAAGCCAACAAATAAAGCTTCATATTTTGCCCGGTTATTAGAAGTAGAAAATTCGAACCTTAACGAAAGTTCTATCCGAGTTCCTTATTCGCTTTCCAAGATAACTCCTGCCCCACTACTGCCTTTGTTAGAAGACCCATCTATATATAGGCTCCATGTTGTTGGGCTTTTCTGACTTTCAGTATATTTAGCGATGAAATCGGCGAGATATTACGACTTGATTGCTGTCCGGGCTTCATATTTTAGGTCGAACTCGGACAGCACCACAACCCATTGTAGCATTTGTCCTACTAAGTCTAATTTTTGTAGAATGTGTTTCATTGGTTGGTTAGTACGTACCTTGATAGTGTGAGTTTGAAAATAAGGTTAGAGTCTTCAAGAGGTAAAGATAATGGCATATGCAAATTTTTCTATTTTTTACTAATTCAATTATGCTCCTTGTAAAGCTTTGCTAACAAAGTAGATAGGTTGCCGCCCCTTTTCATCTTCTCGGATTAAGGCTGAAGCTACGGCCTGACTTGCCACTACCAGGTAGAGACCGAGCTCTTCTCCTACTATAGGTCGGGTAAGTATGGGGGGTTGTCCCAAAAAGGCTTTGAATTCTTGAAAAGCTTGCTCACATTCTAGAGTCTACTCAAATTGCTTTCCCTTTTTGAGAATTGAGTACATAGATAGTGATTTCAATGCTGACCTATCTAAGAATCTGAAGAGAGCTACTAATTTTTCATTTAGTTTTAGACTTCTTTAAGACAAGTCGGGCTTTTCAAGTCAAGTATAGCCCTACATTTGTCCGGGTTAGCTTTTATGCCTATCTGAATTAGCATAAAGCCTAAGAATTTTTCCGCTTCTACTGCGAAAGTGCATTTTGAAGGATTTAACCTCAGCTCATACTTTCTTATTGTAGAAAATACCTCAAAGAGATCGGACAAAAGCGTAGAATCATCCTTAGTTTTGACAAGCATGTCGTCCACATATACTTCCATGAGTTTTCCTAAGTGTGAGGAAAACACCTTATTCATCAATCTTTGGTAGGTGTCTCCGACATTCTTTAACCCAAAAGACATTACCACGTAGCAGTAGTTAGCTTTTAGGGTTATGAATAAGGTCTTTTCTTGATCCGGCTTATGCATCAAGATTTGGTTATATTCCGAGTAGGTGTCCATGAAGGATAAATATTTGATAATCAGAGGCTAAGTCAACCAGGGCATCAATGCTGGGTAGAGGGTATGGGTCTTTGGGACAAGCCTTATTGAGGTTGGTGTAATCGACGCACATCCTCAATTTTTTGTTTTGTTTCTTTACCAAAACTACGTTCGCCAGCCACAATGGATATTTTACCTCTCTTATGAACCCTGCTTCTACTAGGGCCTGAACTTGTTCCTCCACAACATGTGTTCTTTTGGGCTCGAGCTTTCAACGCTTTTGTTGAATCGGCCTAGAACCCAGGTAGACGGCTAATTTGTGAGATATTAGGTCGTGATCTATACCAGGTATGTTGGAGGCTTTCTAGCGAAGAGGTCTGAATTTCTCCTTAAAAGGTCAATGAGTTGCTTTTTTATACATTCTTCCAAGTTAGCCCCTATATTTGTTGTTTTTTCAAGATGATTCCCGATTTGTACTTCTTCTACTTTGTCTCCAGGTTGAGGGCATAATTCTTTCCGAGTTCGATACCACCAAGCTCGATAGTGTTGACCTCCTTTCTCCCAAGACTGCCTTTTAAATTAAGGCTTTCATTGTAACATTTACGTGTTAGTTTCTGGTCTCCTTTCATTGTAGCAATTTCCTCAGTAGTAGAAAATTTCATATATAGATGGGGGTAGAGACAACAGTTGCCAGTCGATTTAAGGTTGTCCGACCTATTAAGACATTGTATGCCGAAGTAACGTCAATCACGATGTAATCAATAATCAGTGTCTTTGACTTTGTACTCTTTCCAAAAGTGGTGTATAGCGAGATGTATCCAAGAGGTCAGATTGCCGTATCCCCTAATCGGGTATGCCTTTAGATCCTTTTCTTCTAGTCCAAGTTTGTCAAAAGCGGGCTTGAACAAGATGTCCGCCGAGCTGCCTTGATCTATTAGGTTTCTATGGAGGTTTGCATTGGCGAGGATCATAGTTATTACCACGGGATTATCATGACCAGGTGTTATCCCTTGAACATCTTCTTTAGTGAAGGAGATGGTGGGTAGGTTAGAAAATTTGCTATCTTTCCCAACTTGGTATACCTCTTTAAGATGCCTTTTCCGTGATGACTTGAGTATTCTCCCTCCAGTAAACCCTCCGTTAATCATGTGTATGTGTCGCTCGAGAGTTTGAGGTGGACGTTCTTGTCGTCCTCCTTCTTCACTTCTCTTTCTCTTCCTCGGGTCGTCCGCTCTATCCGCCAAGTACCTGTCTAGTCGGCCTTCTCTAGCCAACTTTTCGATGACATTCTTTAAATTATAACAATCGTTGGTTGAATGCTCATAGAGTTTGTGGTACTCACAATACTCTGTCCGGCTTCCTGCCTTTTTGTGTTTAATCGGACGGGGAGGTGAAAGCTTCTCGATGTGGCATATCTCTTTGTAAACATCCACAAGAGAGACCGGAGGGGAGTGTAGCTATGGTATTTTTGGGGTTTCTCCAGGTTATATTCTTCCTTCTTCTTAGCTTCTTTATCTTTTTCCTGAGGTGGATAAGGCAGGCCAGGTCTCGGGAGCGGTTCTCTCAGCCATGAGTTTTTCTCCATGTTGATATATTTTTCTACCCGTTCTTGTGCTTCATACAACGAAGACGAGTGTCGCTTGGATACGGATTGAGAAAACGACCATTCTTTAAGACCGTTAACTAATCCCATTATCACTGTCTCAGTGGGTAGGTTTTGTATTTCCAAGCATGCCTTATTGAATCTCTCTATGTAATCTCGAAGTGTCTCCCTAACCTTTTGCTTGATTCCTGACAAACCCCAATTTGAGGATTTATCTTGTGATGATTTCAGGGGTTTTATCAATGATTCCACACACTTTCTATATGAAAATACAAGATTTTGCATTTCTTTCCTAGTTTCGCCTCATGAATGAAAACATGCTTATTTCGCACTAAAATGGATACATTTCTAATCTTCTCTCGATTCCATTCGATGCCGTGACTTGTGTGTTAAGTGGTTTCAGGATATAGAGTAGGAATGGACCGAAAGAGAGAAGGAAGACAGGTACAAAGGAAGAAAGCATGAGGACTAAGCTTTGTTCATGTCATAGATTTTCTTCTCTAGTTTCAAGTAGTAGATGTAATTGATCCACTCTCATAGATCTAAGATTCAACTTTGTAATTTTGGATTTCATTCCTATTTTGAGAATTTGATTTCCATTGCTACTCTTTGAGACTTGTTGTTAGATCTTTGTGTTGCAATACTTTCAATTCAACTTTTCTTCTCACTTTACTATGACTTTCCTTCTTGCTCATCACATGTTTGATAAAATGACAACACTAGCTATGGAGTAGAATTTTCACACTTGGCATAGGGTTTGGTCCTTGGAAGAAGTTGAATAGTTGTTTCAATAGTTGATTTAGAATTAGGGATTGCTAGTTGGCTTGGAGTGCACTAAAGCTAGATTCACATAAGGTGAAGCTAGGACTTGTGACTCAAGTTGATTGCTTTCATTTGACTTCCCTCTATACCTAGGGGATAACTAAATGAAGCAAGGCCTAATTGTTGTCAATATTGAATGGACTATAAGGATAGAAATTCTAATGCCAACCCTAAGCCAAGTCTTTTGATAATTGATTGTTTGTTTCTCATTACTTGCTAAAACCTTCAAAGAATTCCAACAAGGCTTACTAAATCAATAAGATGCACACTTTGGCAATTCCAAGGGAGAACGACTCGGGGGACTAGTACTCTCGGATATAGATTGTAGATTTGTTTGATGAAGGATTTTGCGTCGGTTTAGACTATACTACGATTGATCAATTGATAATTTCTATACCGGCAAAAATCCATTTGTCAATTCCCAACAAGCTCGGGGCATGCTTTACCTTGTCCTTTTGAATTGAAAATCTGGCAAGAAACTTTCTTGCCAGGTTGGCAAAGCAAGTCACCGACCTAGGCGGTAAGTTATCGAACCACTTCATTGCCAATTTGGTCAAGATCGTCGGGAATGCTTTACATCGGGTAGTATCAGAGGCGTCGGCTAGGTATATCCGACTTTTGAAGTTGCTGAGATGGTGCCTCGGATCGGTCGTTCTGTCGTAGAGATCCATATCGGGAGTTTTGAAATTCCTTGAAACTTTGGCCCACATGATCCCTTCTACAAACAAATCCTCATCTCTCAGAGGGCTTTCTTCCCGATTTGTACGATTACTCCTTCTTCGGAGGTCGGCTTCCAGTTTTAAGAGCTTTTCTAGCTCCTTTCGCCATTGTACCTCTCTTCACAATTCTCATTCAGCTTCCCATTGTCGCTCAGCCTCTTGTACAAACTGTTCTAGCCGTCCACAATGGCCATGGACTAAACCTAGTATCTCTGCTAGCTGGGGAGCTTCTTCGTCTTCCGGTGGATGGACTTCCAACTGGATCCATCTTGATTGGGGGTTTCCAGAAGTTCCTTCTCCGTGAGGAATGTGAGTTCTTTCCCGTGGAGGAGGTATCGTAAGCATGAGATCTTCACGGTGAAGCTCTGGTTCAGATTCAGACGCTGTGTGGCTGTCTTTGTAATGATCGTTCGCCATCGTTAAGGGTCGATTTTTAGGTCTCCGGCAACTGCGCCAATGTTCCAAGGGTTACCTAAAATGTGGATTTTGGGCTTGAACTTGAGGTCCAGACTCCTGCTAAAGCGGCGTCCGACTTGTTCTTTTGCCGAGGTGCCGCCGTCCGAGTTTCTTGTGAAGTGGTGGGGGGTAGTACCTGCAAGAGACTCCGATGCTTAAGTTAGTAAGAGTTTTAGACAGGTTTTTGTAGATTAGAATGTAAAGTATACCTAAGGGGTGTTATTGTATTTATAGAAGAGCTGGTGACCACTTTTGTTGGATTAGTTCCATCTTTATGAATAGATAATCGTTCCCTTTATTTTGAGAGTTTGTTGGAGTCTATTTTTTAGAAAAGATAGAAATAGTGAGAGAGATCTGCAAAGACCGTTACTTATTTGAGTAAGTGGAGTCGACTTCTTTTATGGTGCCTGGCCTCTTTAAAAATGTTGGGTATGAATTTAAAGCCTTCTCTTTAAGTTAAACCTATTATTCTTGTTAAACTTAACTTTTATCATTTTGGGTCAGAATATAAACATTATTATTTTTATTATTTGTTTTAAATCATGTTTCATACACTGAATTGATACACGAAAATTAATTATGTAAAAATTATCTTTTCTAAATCATGTTTCAATCACTGAATATTGATGAATATGATATACACTTTTTTGAGCCAATTGTTAACTCTATTAAAATTTCAAAAAGTTCACAAATCTATTATTCCTTAATTAAATTATTATGATTTATCATAAAATAAAACACCTATTTATATGTCTAATCATAATCAGGGATGGAGGGGGGGGGACCGGGAGCATAGGCCTTGGCCTCCAACCTTTTTGAATAAAATTAATAAATTTAAG
>NC_029793.2:16120669-16120983 GCF_000816755.2 Arachis ipaensis
GCGCTCCTCGCGCTCCTCCTCTACCAAATTCCTAGATCCATCCCCAATCATAATCAAGCTAAGTAATTGCTAACTCTAATAATTTTGAATGGGCTAAATCCTAGTTAAGATTGAACTACTATTGAGTTTAATATTGCAATGAAATTAAACAAAATACATGTTATCTCGGCACAAGAGGCAGAATAAAAAATTTACACGATATTTTTCTCCCAACAATAACTACATTCTATGTGAATAAGTTGTAAAATATCCTATCAAATTATAGGCTAAATTATTTCATAAGTCTTTATAGATTTTTTAAATTTTTAATTAAA
>NC_029793.2:16121160-16124221 GCF_000816755.2 Arachis ipaensis
TAAATACTAAATACACGCAATAAATTCTCCAGAACCATCCTCACAGCAACAGTAGAAGCTAGCTAGCAAAGTAAATAAAGAACTAGGTAGAAAGCTGATGAAGTGTCGTAATAGAAGGAGGAAGCTAATTAGGCATGGATCTATATTCTATTTTATCTTTTATAGGATTGCATCATTCACACTGTAGATGTTAACAGGTTGTAGGAAGATGTAATAAGATAAGATGGGACAACAATAGATCCGATAATGTTATTGAAACAAAGATTTTCTTTTGTTCTTTTTAGAAAAATTAAACAGTAAACTAGCTCTTAATAAATTTTCTAAGTAAATAAAACTGATAACAATTAATCAATATTTTCCTTTATTTTGTTTTTTTCTTTTTCTTTCTAGTTTCTACAATAACAACTCAAACTCTCAAGTCTCAATCTTTGATCATTTAAGAAAATTTAGTTTCTAATATTGTTAACAACTGAAAAATTAATTAGTCTCTAATTTATCAAAAATAAGGAACTAATTTATTTAATATTTTAAAGGATTATAGTAAATTGTCTATTTTTTTTAGGGAATAATTTGTTTAAAATAAAAATTGATGAAAATAAATTTAGATATTTATTCTAAATAAAATTTATTACCAGCATATATTTTTCTTTCTTTTCGAAATTTCTTTTTTTAGAGTGATATTTCAAAAATTACCTAGAAAAAATATGTTGCTTTAAAAAGTGTCGCTAATAAAATTACACATAAAAAATATATATTGCCTATCATACCCTAATTTTTTTAAGGGATAAGTATTGTTTTGGTCCCTAACGTTGAGGGTCGGAATCGAAATCGTCTCCAATGTAATTTTGGATTTAAAATCATCCTTAATATTTTTTTTCATATTAAAATCGTCCTTTTTAATAAAAAATTCTCCACCGTCGCAGGAGGCCATCGCCGCCACCGTTGGGTCCTTCGCCACCGAGCACGAGCAGCGAGAGAAGAGATTGAAAAGAGAGAGGGAGCACTGATGCCACCATCGCGACACCTACATCGTTGCCGGTCCGCCCACGAGCCGCCGCCAGAAACGTCGCCGCCGTTCATGCATACTTCTGCCGCTGCCGTGGAGTGCGTCATCGGGAAGGGGAGCCCGACGCGAGGAGGGTGGCACGCGGAGAGAGAAGAATCTGAGGCTGAGTTGGGTTCCTGATGCCACCACCGATCTGCCCAGCCGCCGTCGCTTCGTCGCCCACGAGCTGCCGGTGGTTCTTGCTTTGGCCTCTGCTTGCTGCTTTTGCTTGAGTTTATGCTTCTACTTCTTGTTGAATTTGTGCTTTTGCTTGTTGATTTGGCTGTGTTTGAACTTCTGCATCTGTTCTGCTTCAGTTTCTGCTTTCTACTTCTGCCTTCTTCTTGTGTTGATTTTTTCTGTTTTCTGCTTCTTCTTGTGTTGATTTCTATGTTCATTTGATTTTTTTTTTAATGTTGAATGTTTGTGTTATTATTGATTTGAATGTTCTGTTATTGTTGATAATGGATTCTTGAATTTGAATGTATGTTCTGTTATTATTGTTGTTATGAAAAGAAATGGTTGATAGTGGAAATAGGGGCGGTGACGGTGGTGGAGAATGCAGAATGAACAGTGGTGGTGGAGAATGCAAAATGATCGGATGGCTGATAGTAGAAATAAGGGGGTGGCGATGGTGGAGAATGCAGAAAAGGGATGGTGGCAGGGAATGCAAAATAGGTAGTGCAGTTGGAGGTTGGGGGTATTATTGTCTTTTAAAAAATTATTTTATTAAAAATGACGATTTTAATACGAAAAAAAATATTAAGGATGATTTTAAATCCAAAATTACATTGGAGACGGTTTCGATTCCAACCCTCAACGTTAAGAACCAAAACAATACTTATCCTTTTTTTAACAAAACTATTTAAATAGATATTTTCATGGATAGACCATTGAATATTGTCACTTTTATTTTGATATTATCATTCTTTATTAATGATACTCTTACATAATTACTTAACATATGTTTTATAAATGTTTTTCAATTTATTATCTTATTATATGAATTACTTTTTTAGTAATACAATTTATTGTGAATAATTATAGTATTTTAATTTGTTCCTCTGTTTATAAAACCCATATTCTGTGATAAATGTTTAATGGGTAATGCTAGTTAACTAATAATTTTTTTAAACAATATGTTCAATCAATAATCAAATCAAAACATATTATATATCCAAATAATTCATTTAAATTTTAATATTAGAATAACTATCCACACACCTAGTAAAATAAACATTCGATATATTCATTGTTCATATTGTTTAATATTTTTATTGTCTATATATACTTTTTCATGTTAAATTTAATTTCTTTGAAAGAGAGACACCATTATTAATGGTTGAAATGAATAAGGTTCCTCCTAACATAAATCTAGGGTGTGTAATGATGGAGAAATGTCTGTGGATGTTTAAGCATCTTGTGTTGTGTCCTTTTCTAAGTCACCTTTTGGGCCTCTTGGCCCTCTCTATCTGCCACACAAACACACATACATATGCATTATATGTTCTTCTTTTCCCTTCCCCTTTTCAATTCCCCCCTTCCTTCTGCACAGAATCTCTCTCTAAATTTTCTATCTCTGCAACTGCAACAACAATCCCTCATATAGGGGGCCCCCTATGAATCCGTACATCTTCTTGCAGTCTTAATTTTTCTTTACTTTGTGTTTTTTTTTTTTCACGGGATTTTTTCTTCCTTTGTCTTTCGTGCAACCTATGGTTAATAAATCGGCCATGTTATTAACGTAGGATCTAATTAATAGATGGCAGTGTCTTAGGCTATAGTACCTTTTGCTAACTAACAATAAAAGACGAAGAATTTGTAGCTGAATTGACTTGACTTTGGTTTCTTCTTTTTCTTTTATCTTTCTTTTTTTTTACCCTTAATAAATTACATTTTTACCAAGTTAATATTAAAATTGACCCCTAAAAATATTTAGAATTTAAGTTTTGAATAGGAAAGTAGTTGATACAATACATGAATATGGGTGGCAAGAGTAATGTCCTTGGATATGGC
>NC_029793.2:16124808-16148106 GCF_000816755.2 Arachis ipaensis
TAATTGAAAAAAAAAAAGAAAATGTAAGAAAAGAAAAGGAACTCTAAATCAAATAAAAAAAGCAAATAATGCAAATATATGAATAGATGTTTGAACCCAAATATATAGACATAACAATCCTTTTTACTACTATTATACTATAAGCTTCACACTAATTATTATTTGCACTATTATAAGTGTACATTAAAATCAGCTATTAAAGTTAATTATTAGTATAAAATGCATGTTAGAATATAAATATACATTAAAAATAAATTAAATTATACATATATTTATACATAAATAAATTGGTGGCTGATTTTCGTGACTAATTTTAATATACAAATAATATTTTTATTATAATAGAATATCTAAAATTCACCTATGGATATGACCCAATTTATTTTTTGCAATCTGTGTAATGCTAGAGACAAGTTCCTCGCTTCCTTATCTGGAGGCAGAGATGGTGTCCAATTAGTCGGCTATCATTCAACGGCTGCTGAAATACGCTTCTCGCAAATCTTTACTGTAAAAATATTGCTAATGATAAAGAAGAATAACTATAAAGAAAAACACTCATTTATTGCAAGACGCATATATTAAAAATTTTAACAATTAGCTAACTCCATAAAATAAAATAATGAAATCTGGTATTTATTTGTCTATTCGGAGGATAGATGGGTAAACTATTTAGAAATTACGTATTTACGTGTAGTCGCAAATTAATTTTAATATGAAACTTTTGATGGTGTAATCTGTCAATATTGTAATATAATAGAATAATGCATTACGTCAAGTAACAATCTTTAATTATGCTTACTGAATTTGCTCTTATTTAAAAAAATCGTTAATAACGATTCTTAAATGTTGGAATATGCGACTAGAATTGAGAGAGATTGACAAAAAACGACTTTGATTTGTTGCATTATGCGTGGATCACGCTTCTCAATCAACGACCACGATCGGTCCAGCCCCCAATGACTGGGAGGTGTTTGGGAATCGCTAGTACCTCTAGTATTATACAAAAAAAATTTATTATAGACATTAATATAATTTAAAAAAATAATAATTCCTAAAGAAATTAAATAAGACCTAATTGAAAATAAAGTAAATTATTGATTAAAACCTATAAGAGGTCCTAATAGTTTGAATTTGAGTAAACTTAAAAAAGACATACAACTTTAGCTTGACAATATCCCTTATATTATATATTAAGTTGATACTTGATACATTTATTCTCTGTCATTTTTTTTTTTAGATGAAATATAAAACTCACTTGCTCCAAAATTTGTAAATAAAATAAGTGAAAACAATTTTATACTTTATTACGCATAAATAATACACCTTCGGACGTACATATGTGATCAAATTTGACCACTATAATAAAGTGGTGAACTAACATTATTATCCATTATTTCCTAAAAAAGTTTTACTAACTTTTACTAAGCACATAACAAGAAAAAATATTGCTAATGATAAAGAAGAATGACTATAAAGTCGGCTCTAACTAATTAATTAAAAATTAAATCTATTATAAAAAAATATTATATATTCAAATATTTTTTATTAATTAAATCTAATTAAATTGATTCTAAAAAAACAATTTTTTATTATATTAATTTTTTGAATTTCAAAATCAAAAATAAAAAAGTGACTTAGTTCAATTATATTGTAAATAATCTCTTAGATTTTTTGTTTAAATAATTATTCTAAAAATAATAATAAAGGAATTCCAAGCCAGAAAATGAGTGGAATAAAGTGAAGAAGGGCACACAAATTAAGGCACCTCCCCATACCGGCAGACCCCATTCATTTTCGCTCGTATCCGTCACTCCAGTCAAAACTTGACTTTTTGTTGGTGCATTTTAGTGGGTATCCAATCTTTACATTTTATCATCAAATCAAACCTAATTTTTAATCAAATCATATTTATATGTCCGTTTATATTACATTTGCGGTAGTCAGTTTCAAGTCTAGATAAAGAAAAAAAAGTTGTGTTAGGTTTTTGAGAGTTAACATAAAAATTTAGTCGAATTTTCATGACATGGATCAAAGACGTTATTACATTAAAGCTAGGTTATTGTCCAAAAGCAACGTGTTGTATGACTTGTGTACAGTGTCAAATGAGCAAGAGCCGCTGCATCAGTATCCGGGTGTAGTGTTAAATGAGAAAGAATTCCCGTGTTTTCATAAACGGACGAGGATAAATAAGCTAGTTCACAAAGAAAAAGGTAAAGGTCGGAGCGACAAAAGGTTGGAATTTGGGATATGGAATACAGGCACCCTAATAGAAAAATCCATGGAGGTGATGGATACCATGACAAGGAGGAATATTAACATTATGTGCCTACAAGAAATAAAATGGGTTGGTGCGAAGGCTAGGGAGTTGGATACTTCCGGATTCAAACTTTGGTATACGTGAAATGTGAAGAATAGGAATATGGTAAGTATTATCGTGGATAAGCAGTGGATGACAAGAGGGTGAGAGATCAGATCATCTCTATCAAACTTGTGGTGGAAGGAGGTACTTTTCATGTGATTAGCGCCTATGCACCGCAAGTGGATTCGGACGAGCAATACAAGATAAGATTTTGGGAGGATCTCGAGAGTTTGGTCCAAGACATACCTTCGGAAGATAAGATTTTCTTAGGAGGAGATTTAAATGGCCATGTTGGAAGAGAAGCGACTGAGTATGGAAGTATTCACGGAGGCCATAGTTTTGGGGTGGTCAATATCGAGGGTAAAATTATTTTGGATTTTTTCTCAACTTTTGATCTCCTCATCGCAAATACATGTTTAAAAAAAAGAGACAGACATCTTATAACTTATAAAAGTGACATGACAAACTCTCAAATCGACTTATTCTTGTTGAGGAGAGTCGACCGAAAATTTTGCATTAATTGTAAAATTATTTCGGGAGAGAGTTTAACAACACAACATAGGATGCTTGTCATGGATTTTCGAGTTGAACAAAAATTGAGAAAAAGACGTCATACAAAGAACCCAAGGACGATGTGGTGGCGGATGAAAGGCAAAGAACAAAGAAACTTCCTAAGACAGGTAGAAGAAGAAGCAAAGTGGGATGGGAGCAGAAGCGCGGAGAAGATGGGGAGAGAGATGGCAGAAGTTATTAGAAGAACAATAAAAGAAAGTTTTGGTGAATCTAGAAGGATATGACCAAGAGACAAGGAGTCTTGGTGGTGGAATGCGAGGGTACAAGAAAAGATAAAGGCAAAAAGGGTGCACTTTAAAGAGTGGTCTTTGTGCCGCAACACAGATAATTGGAAAAAATACAAGGCGGCTAAGAAGGAAACAAAAGTAGCTATCAGCGAAACAAGAACAAGAGCATATGAGGGTCTCTACCAGTTCTTAGGCACGAAAAAAGGAAAAAAGGTATATATAGAATCGTAAAGAGCCGTGAAATAAAAACGAAAGACTTAGATCAGGTTAAGTGCATAAAGGATAAAGAAGGGGAGGTATTGGCTCAAGAGGAGAAGATCAATGAAAGGTAGAAGAGTTACTTCTATGAGTTATTTAATGAAGGACAGAATACTCTTCCGAACCTTGGTCGGTTATGTACGAGGGAAGAAGATCAAAACTTCGACTATTATCGAAAGATTCGAGACTTCGAAATAAAAGAGACTCTAAAGCGGATGAAAAATGGCAGGACAGTAAGACCCGATAATATCCCGATTGAATAAAGGGGATATACAAAGTTGCGAGAACTATAGAGGGATCAAACTCATGAGCCATACCATGAAGTTATGGGAAAAGGGTGATAGAACGGAGGCTGCGACAAGAGACACAAGTAAGAGAAAACTAATTTGGTTTTATGCCAGGTAGATCTACCACTGAAGCGATATACCTGTTAAGAAGGATGATTGAGAGGTATCGTAGTAATAAAAAGGATCTACATATGGTTTTACATATCGTAGTAATAAAAAGGATCTACAAATTATCAAGGTTTACAGGAAAGCCTAGCAATCAACATTGGAAAGCTATAATAAGAGTTCTTGGTTATCTCAAGAAAACCATAAACTTGGGATTACATTATAGTGATTATCACACAGTTTTAGAAGGTTATTCCGACGCAAGTTGAATTACAAATCTTAGTGATAACAAATCCACTTCATGATGAATTTTCACCATAGGTGGTGGAGTAATAAGTGTGTCCTCAAAGAAACAAATATGTATTATACATTCTACTATGAAAGCTGAGTTTGTAGCTTTATCAGGCAAAGGTAAAGAAGCAGAATGGTTAAGAAATTTGTTATATGATATAAAGCTGTGGCCACAGTCCTGGATCCGAAAGAGAGTACTCGGGTTCTCCCAGACGACAACCATTTTAATCTTCTGTGATAGTGAATCAACCATGTATCGAACATATAATAAAGTTTATAATGAAAAGTCTAGACATATAAGTTTGAGACATGAGTTTGTGAGGCAACTAATAGATGATGGTGTAATTACCACCACCTATGTAAGATCTCAAAGAAATTTAGCAGACCCTTTGACTAAATGTTTGTCAAGGGATAAAATTAAAGAGACTACTGCTAAAATGAGATTAAAACCTATTATTACTAAATGATGGGAACTTAACTTTATTCTAGTAGACCACTAGTTTCAAGGTTTAATGCGGTCATGGCCAACAGGAAAAATACTAAAGGATATTTACAAATTTTATATTTATTAATATTAATTTTATTAATAATTAATATTAATATTTTAGTGAGCGGTTAAACAATTTGAACCGATTTTGAATTAGTTAAATATTAACCGGTCATATACGTATGTATGTGATGGTTAGTGTGTGAAATGATACATTGTATCTATTCACATAATAACAATTAAAGGGTTGTGACTATTCACACAACAACAGAAGGTCACAACCATTTAACATTGTACGCGACTTTTGGTATATATATATATCCCTTCTACTTAAAACAGATTGAACAAGAAATTATTTGTCAAACCTTATTTTCTCCTTTTTTTTTTAAGTTTAAGAGAATTGAGAATTTCTTATTATTGCTAATTAAGTTTCATTATATCTTGGAAAAGTATTATCATCAATTCTATAACAACTAAGTGTGTGAACAAATATCTCTCTAAAGAAAGCGATCTAATCGTGTCTTAAAGCCATAACACTATAGATTTTGTCATCTTACCATCTTTATATACCCAACAAATACCTCGTCTTCTTTGTCTCTTCTGTTTGTCTTGGTACCAAAAGACACGGTTCCTGTTTTCTTTTCTGTGTCCTTCCATTGATTTATTGTCATCATCCTTAATGTGCATGACAAACTCAAGCAGTTTTCGATGAAGATACACATGATAATTTTTTTATTATTATATTACTAAAAACAAATTTTATTATTCATTTATTACAAGTTTAGTTATTTTACTATCACAGAATTAATTATTCTCATAAATGATTATTTAATTGAAAACTATGAGATACTTATTCATAAATACATAACGACTAATTTAAGAATTTACTTTTTCTTTTAGATATATAACATGACTAGGAATTAAAAAAATGTTATTTGTATATCAAATTTAACCACTAAAATCAGTCACTAATGTATTTGTATATAAATATATATGTAGTTTAATTTATTTTTAATGTGTATTTGTATTCTAACGTGTATTTTATACTAATAATTAACTTTAGTAATTGATTTTAATGTACACATAACATAGGCACTAAGAATCATGGCCCTTTACATATGAGTATTATGAAATTCAACTATTTCATCTGAGAGAGGAAAAAAGAGAGTAAAGTTTCATAGCAGAGGGTTTCTATGAGAACCTTCTCGTTGAAATGAAAAAGGTGAATCCTACAAATGAAGAACTTCACTTGTGCTTATATATAACATAATTACATGAGTGAATCTCAACCACACAATTACAATTAAATATCTCACTGTAATAAGACTCTTAACCAACTAGATAACTAACTTCAACTAATTCTGCTGACTGGGACTAACTAATTTAACCAACACTGACTTAACTTGTGACACAAGGCATATTTGAGATTTTATCACATTACAAAACCTATGATTGATTTAAGCTGATTTTCCTCTTTGCCCATACAAGATAATCTTTGTCATGTTAGCATGCATACAAATAGTCAAATACAATACTCAATAGCAACTAATCAACATTGTAATTCTGACACCCCCTTCCTTGAGAATAGAACAAAGTTAAGTTACCATTACAAAAACTACAATAATAATAATAATAATAATAATAATTCAATAATTCTTCCTTCTAATCATAGTTTTGTTTTCTTTTTCTTTTTTCTATGCTAAAATTCTTTTCCACACTCCCAAACTTTCCCCTCATTCATTCCACAAAGCAAACATAGGAACTTGATTAACCAAACCCAAATTCCCAATCCTGTGTTCATTTTCATTGTTTCCATCATCATATTTTGGTGGTCCATGCAGAGTGAAATATCCATGTCCATAATCTGTTCCACTGACCCCAAATTCATTGGGGCTTTGCGGCGGGTTCGCCTCGTTCTTGTTGCTTGGCGAAACCTGCTGCGACAATGGACCAGCGACATTGCTGTTGCTGGTTCCGCTCTCATTCTGCGGTTGCTCGTCACTGTTGCCATTCCACACCATGTTGGACAACTCATCAGAGTGTTGTTCACCATCAGTTATTGCCAGTGGAGTTGGTTGAGAAGGTGTGGCGGCCGAACCGGATGAGTTGAAGTCCTCGGCGGTGGCTAGAGCTGAGTCTTTAGGAGACCGTTTCGCAAGGTCTCCGGCAATTAGGGTTGAACTTGAGCAAATCCTCTTCACGTCATACCTGCTTATGTCGAAATTGGTCACGGCACTTGTTCCCCTGAACTTGATTGCTGCAATGTCATAAGCTTCCGCAGCTTCTTCTTGTGTACCTATAGAATTATTAAAGCTAATTAGAATTACCAATGCAACATAAATTATAAAAAAATAAATAAAAAGGAAAAAATTCCATTTAATTTGCCTTTTCTACCCAGAGATATAAGCTTAATTTATGATTCTATGGTATAGGAGATTAACATTATTAGATATATTCACACGATTATTAAACATGTGATGATACTATAGAACGCATATACATTATGGATCATACTATGGTAAAGAATGTTTTTCAATAAAGAATGAAAATTAGAAATAGAATTAAAATATAAAAAAAAAAAGATTTCATCATGTATGTGCAATACACATTCTCCCAAAAAATTTAGTTAAAACTTGAAATCTTCATTCCTCACTGAAGAAATTTCAATTCATTATATCTCACTACCATACATTAGCATAAAATTGGTGCATCCTGCACCAACAATTTAGTAGTACGGATTCTCTACCAAAAATAGTGGTTAGCATTTCAGTATAACTTTATATTCAAAATTTCTATTAGATCCACACCATTATTATAATTATTTTATCTGTGTATTATGCACCTTTGCATTTAATTACTCTAACGGGAGAAATTACTGCCTATTGGAATTAAAAAGTAAAAGGTTGAAAAGATAAAATATGTTCACATTATTATTAGAAATATAAATTTTTTACAAGGCATATACATTGTATATATCAATATCATAGTGATCAAAATTAACTTCTTACATCCTGTACTATATATGATAATCTATGAGTGTGGACTTTATTAAAATTTCAAACACAATGCATTTAAGTCATTTCAAGAAATTAATTACTAAATATAAAGTGGGAAAATAAGGGAGCTTAGAATAGAGAGGCAATAGAGGGAGGTTGGTGGCAGAACTTACTAAATGTACCAAGATACAAGTCCTTGTTGCCTGCAACCCTTCCTATACGAGCTTGCCACCTTCCATGTTGATGGTGCCTATAACAATAAAATAATAATAATAAAAAAGTGCAATGCTACGGCGAACAATAATTTACACCAATATTTATAAGAATTTTACACACAAAAAAGCATATAATTTATACATATGAATTAGTAAAATTTATTTGTTAAAAATAATTTAATATTTGTGCTGATCAAATGATGACAAAAATTACCAAAAATGACTGATCTCAGAGTTTTTCAATAATAAATAATACAAGGAGAAAAAAAAGGGGGGATGTTTGCAATAATTGCTGGTGTTAATGAAAAAGCTGAAATTGCAGTAAATAATTTAATTAACGGGGAATTAATAATTAAGAAAAAAAGAAAAATTAAATAGTTACTAAATAAAAATCACATGGATAGAAATTTAATGGTACCTTCTCAAATTGGCGACAAATTCTTGTCTGTTCATGTGCTTCATCTCTTCAAGTTCCTTCTCATAAGTGCTTAACTGAGCATTTAAGAAGCAATAGACATATGTAGAGTCACTACTACAGTCTACATGTACCAAACACATATATTGTGGTTTCAAGCTACATAAATTAAATACTCCACTTATATATCACAGGTACCATATATAATGATTCATATAGCTTCTACATTAGTTAAATACACACCAAAACTTTTAGTTTTTTTTATAGAATTTAATTTTGATACATTGAGAATGTAAAAATTTTTATATGATTTTTTTCCCCAAAGTTAAGAGTGAAATTCGAACCCGAAACCTTTAGGTGGAGAGGGTTTATATCATTTGAACTATAGTTCATTGACTGAAAATTTTATATGATTATTTAATCAGATTTATACGATTAGATGACTTTTTAAATAATTGATTTTAAAAATAAGTTAATTTTACTGATATGACTACAAACAATTAGTTGTCTGTATAACATTTTTTAAACTAACAATGCATGAAAATTAAAGGAAATTATCTATCACTTTGGCTATATTGAGAGCTCTAAAATCAAGAATAATCTAAATGGAAAGTTTTTAGAAGTAACATCTTATATGAAAAATGGAAAATAAAAATTACATTGAATTTCTACTAACATGATAATTAATTTAACGGTATAACAGACAATTCACAATAAATTTTACATAAAAAGATGGAGGTGACAAATGTTGTGAGACAAAATGAAAATGAAATTCCATAATATTTTAATCAGTTTTCTAAATAACAGCTTTAATTTAATTAATTGTTATGATCAAATAATTAGCATAAGAATAATTACAAATATTTAGTCATTTAGAAATAAACCGCAGAAAAATTAAAATGGAAGACTTTAATTTTTCCAAAGGAGAAAAGAAACTGTAGAAGCAGAAACCTTACAGGGAAATTTATGTGAGTTGTTGGACCCCAATACTTGAGTGCAGCTAAGTCATAAGCTCTTGCTGCTTTTTCTTCCTTGTCATAACCACCTAATAATAAATTAATAATAGTTGCCAATAGGAATCAATTATATATGTGCAGAAATTAAAACAAGCACAGCTACCAATGCACAACAACAATAAAAATAATTAATACTAATATATTCAGTAGCGTATCTAACCACTTAACGTGCTACGCTGAACAGTAAGATTCACAAACATGGTAAAGAAGCAAACAGCTATATTGCAATATGCATGTGAGAATGTAACTACTCACTTACCAAGGTAAACTGTGAACATTTGAACAACAACCCATCCATGATTTCAAATGAGAGATATATTGTGTAATTCTTGAACTTTAATTAATTGCTTTTTTTTTACTCATTATATTTTTTAACCTCACACCTAAAAGACAAATTTTAAGACTAACGTTTGTTTTGAGATACTAGGACGGAAACTAGGAGATTGGGACTCAGGATCATTAGCCCATAGACTGGTACTAAAATTTCAGTCTTTGTTCCCAAAATTTTAGTAATTCAGTACCTCCAAAATTAAAAGTGGGGATACACGAAACTGAAATTTTTTAGAACCGAAACTGAAACTTTAATAACATTTTATACTTAAAATACTCTCATTTCAATTAATTAATTTCAACTTTATCCTTTATACAAATTAAATTAGAGTTTCATTCTTATTTCAGTTTCAGTCTCTGTCTCTCAATCTCTGTCTCTTTTCCAAACGCTACCTTAAGTCCATGCACAAGATAGAATTTAATTTTGACATTTATTTGTTTAAATAAGTGAACTAGCTACTAAATTAAGTAATTAACTCAAGTTGTTTATTAATTGCAAAATGTTAAAAAGGACTTGTCTTATTTTGCTTATTGAAAGGAAAAAAAAAGTTCCCACAAGTTGCTTCATTTAAGGTGCAGCAACTATTTGTTTTGTAAATAAGAAAGAATTGCTACTTTCATATAAGAAAATAATGTGCATTAATTTTACTTTGTCAACCAAAGGGACCTTGCCACTGGACCTTGGTCAATGACCGACCGTAAATAAATAATTAAATAAATAAGTAAACGTTTTTCTCACCTTGCCTTCCTTTTCTTGTTTGTCCTTCCTTTCTGCAACTATTATCCCACAAATGGGCCTCATATCTACCCGTCCATCTATGCCTAATAACAAAATGCATCCAAAGGTAAGAACAATTCAGCAAGATGTGTATTGATGAATCCTATATTATATATTTTTTTATAATTTTGTTACCTACTGCTTTAATAACTACAGCATTTGTAAAAAGATTTAAAAAAAATAAAAGAAGTTTTCTTAAAGAACAATTTTAAACACTTTAATACATTCAAAACTTAAAAACTTAGTATTTGTATCATCTTCCAAGCAGGTTACATGTAATTGGAACATATGTAAATGTGCTTTACCAAGAACAACACAACAACAGATTTTTTTTTTCTTCTTACGGAAAAATAAAATTTTTAAATATACCTTTTTAGTTTTTACAAACCTTTTATATTAAATGTGGTATAATTAAGTAGGATCAAATATTTCTCATTAACCTTATGAGATTTTAGGAAAAATAAAACCACATTATTAAGTAAAAAAACATTATTATTATTATTATTGAAAATACACACTCTTATTTTTGATAATATGATTTTTCTTATCTCACGTGAAGTTGATACCCGAGAGTTGCTAAATGATTTGACTGATTTGATTAAATTTTCATTTAACGACTCTCAGTTATCTTGACTTCAGAAGTTGATACCTGAGAGTCGTTCTCAAGTTCTCAAGTATCAACTTCTGAAGTCGACATCACCTGAGTTTTTACCATAAAATTATGCATGTAAAAAAATGTATGAAATGACATTATAAAAAAATAAGAATTAACTGAGTTGGCTTATGCTATAATTGGTGAATATAGTTTCTCTCATTATTAATATTAATATTATTACTAGACATTACCTTGTAACACCACGGTATTGAGAAGTTCTCTGGCCAAAAGTGTCAATAGACTTTCGAGGCACCGGTTCTCTCCCTTGAGATTTAGCAATGGATCTTTTACGAGTGTCATCATCAACCTGATTATGTTGATTATGAAGCACTACTTGGTGGTTCATTCCACTCACCACCACCACCCCACCATTTTGTTGTTGTTGTTGAACACTGCTCGGACTCATAGTCAGTGACAGAGATTGGAAATTGCACTCACCATTATTATTATTATTATTACTACTATTTTGATTTGCCTCCGCTGAAGATGAAGATGAGCAACAAGTTTGTGCCAACCATGATGACTTGTAAACCCCGTTGCCGGCTATGAGAGCATGATGATGATGATGATGATGGTTGTGGTTGCTTCTGCTATCATTGTAGGGATTGAATGATTGGAACAGTGACGATGATGTTTCAACATTCATATTGATCTTTGAGAAGTTGTTTTGTTGGTTTTGGTTTCGGTTTTGCTGACAAAATGCTTTGGTTTCCGCAAGTGGTGATGGATTTGAGTAGCATCCTAAGAAGTCTTCAAGCTTCGGACCTTCTTCATTTGAATTTCCACTTCCCATTGCATTCTCATATCTCCATTCTAAAACATAAATAAAACAACCCATTAACAAGGAAACTTTGAGAAGAAGAATTTATCAACATGCAAAAACGTTGTTGAAGAAGAAGCAGCAAGTAGCATGCAATGAATGAATTAATACCATGAGGTGCAGCAGAGCGAGAAAAGGAGTCAGCAACACAGAGAGAGCCATCAGAGCGCAAAGGCATCACAGGAGGAGGATAAGATCCTCCATTTCCACGCTCTTCATTTTGTCTCTCAAATTCTTCATCAATCCTCAGGTGTGGAGTCAGAGAAAACCCCAACCAATTGCTCATGTTTTTCACTAACAAACACAAATAAAAACTCTTCCTTTTCTCAAGAAAATTATATAAACTCCTAAACCCACCAAAACAGAGAATACAGAATAATGTTGGACTTTGAGCAAGCTCAAACTTCCAAGCTGGTGGTGATGGATGCTATTGGGATGGGGTTCAAATCTTCAAGTACTAGTATACCCCCTTTTTTTCTTTTTCTTTTGATAAGATCGTATGAACTTTAATTTTGATATATATCTTGTGGGTTGAGTGGGTCTCCTTAAGCTATAGCTACAAGTCTAGAAGTACTACAAGTCTACAAGTGTGAATTTTTATTTTTCTTTTTCTTTTGGTTGTTTGGGATTGGGTTGGGTTGGTTTTAGATGATGTTGGTGGGTGCAAGTGCAAGTGCAAGTGAATAAAGAGGTGAGAGTTTTAGACAAAGCTTTTCTCGTCTTATATTCTAAGCCGTGTCTGTGTTTTCTAATGAAAGTATTGGGTTTTGTGCCAGCTCTTTCATTTCTTTCTCAGATTTGTGCAGAGGTGGCCATGGCATGTAGCAGTGTCTTGCAAACAAATTAAATAATTCATAAATAATACATGTTACTATTATTATTTTTTATTTTTAAAAAATGTATTTGTTACTAATATATGAAATACTAACTATTTAATTTTGTTTTTATAATAATCATTTTCCACTAAACATTTTGATAAGGATTTTAGACTCTTTCTAGAAGATCCTAATAATAGTAAATTACAACTTTAATATAAGATGTTGCCATGTTGCGAACATCTTATATTTTTAAAATTTTGGTAACTTTAAGTACTATTCAACATAGCTATTAAAATCTAACCGATAATGGAACTAGTTAAACTACTAAATTAAAAAATTACTGATTCAATTAATATATAAGTCATATATATTTGAACTAACTGACTTNATATAATTTTTTTTAATTAGGTTTTTATACTATATAAGATTTTGTAGTTAAATTCCTATCGTGACAAAGAATTAGAATTAATGGAATATTTCGTTAATTCCAATGTTTATGTCACTGTAAAGACTTAATTACAAAATCTTATATGGTATATAGAAACTTAATTGAAAAAAAAGAACCTAATTAAAAATTTGGTAAAACTATAGGGATCGAGATAATAATTAAACTTTTTAAGAATGAGTGATAAAATTAAATTAAATTGATATAATTTATTGTTAGAAAATTATTAACTTTCTAATCTATTTATGAGCAATACATATATTAATTATAATCGCAAATTAAGTTATTTCACATTAAAAGACTTTATAAAGGTGATCTCATTTATTGTCGTAAATGCTGAATTAGATAAGTTATTATTACTTTTGATTTGGAATTAAATGAGAATAAACTAGATATCCTATGTTATTTGAATTTTAGAGTTTAATGAGTGCCACGCTCAAATATAAATATTGACTTTAGAATTTCAGTTCCCAATATATCAAAGCCGCATTCGTAACTCTTTTTTCATTAGAGGAGTTGTAATTCACCTAGAGATGGCAACACTACCAGCGATCCTCCCGGTGAACTAACCGTACCCCAAACCAACACAGGTGAACAAGTAGAGTATATATCTTATTAGCGCTCGTGTCCCATCATCCCATGGCTCACTTCACTTGAGGCTGACTACGGCCTCAGATGATTAGGCGGGGGCAGGATTCAAACCTGCAGTTTTCAGGTCATGAGCCTAATGAGTTGACCGCAGATGTCCTATTTCGTATTCATTCGACCGAGAAGTCATACGAAGAAAGGTTCTTTCAAGAAGATTCAATTGGACGACAAATTCTTACGTTGTCCACCGAGGAGAACGGAACTACCTTTAGAGTAGACCTAACTGCTGTGGTTACGCCTCCAACAGATGAAATCGCACCGTCGTTGAATAGCCTTTTGATTGCGTGGGATTTGTAATAAAAAAGTCCCCGGAAATCTCCGACATTAATTAGATTGGGAAGGTTTTGGAGTGTCGAGCAGAAACCGTAGCCCAATAGTGGATGGACGACAACCAACCAGAACGGATGGCTTAGTTGGAGGAGACGGAAGGAGAGGCGGCATACCGAGGAAAGAGAATCCCTGGAGTCGTTTATCTACGTTTGAGCAAGTTGGTTGGAAAAAAGATGACTTTCGATCTAATCTCACTTTTCTTTGTAGCTAGGCAGCAACTCTCTAGCTTCCAGCTCTTCTTCCTTCTCTGTCTCTTCCGGTTAACGTAAGGAACCTTAAATCCTCCTCCTCTATGGAAGACACCCTACTCACCTCTGAAAGACTCCAATCTTACTGGGGATTCATCACTAGCTAGGGCTTTTGAATCAAAGCATGGATTCCGGATTCACAAGAATTTGTAGGGCAGCACGGGGAGTTCCTCGTAAGCGCTGCGATAAAAAGACAAGCAACTATGCAAATGAACTCAAGGGGGTCGATGCCTAAAAACACGGGGTTGATCCAAATGTCTTATTTTATAAGCTAAGGTTTTCTCTTCCATAAATAAGGTTTATTTTATGCCCTAAAACAGGCTATTTCATCGTCGTGAGAAAAAAATTGGCAATAAAGTTATTATGCCCCGTAAGCACAAGGAGACTGAGAGTGATCCCAATGGCTCTGATTCAGTAGACTGGAAAGCACCGAACGATCCAATTCGTCTTTCCCTGGCCTCCCCAACACGTCTAAGCACAGTTCACTCGCGTTGATCAATCAAGAGCTATACTGCCCCTCCATCAGGTCTTAGAAAGGTTGTCTGGTGGTTCTGCAATGGTTGAGCGAACAGAAGCCCATAGAGAGCGATTCCAGGAAAAGGCAAAGCTGCTAACCTTAGGATTATAAATTGGATCTGATTTGTAATTGTAAAAAAAAAAGAAAAAGAAAAGCATCTTGCTTGATCATTGAATTGAGCGTGGCGCGTGGTAAGACTGGTAAAACAGTAGTAAAATACCCGGAGGGAGTAATAAAATCATTTAAAAAGTCTACGAAATGATTACTACCCTTCGTAAGGTCAGGAAGTTCCCTCTATCTAGTACATCTAATTCCTCTTCCCTATCTGTCACTTTAGGTACGATGTTCAAGTTTCTCCTGGCTTTGGAAATAGATTAACCAGGTGTTGGATGATAGTATCTACCCGTTCCGGAAGAAGGCAAGGCCAGAAGAGAAAGTATATGACTATAATGTGGGTCAAGTCAACTATCTTCTGTCTTCTTTTCTTAAAAATATCCCCAATAGTCAATATCTCAAGCAGGAGAGATATAAGGAGTCGCTGCATCTGAGGAAGTCAAACTCGCAGTGAGCAAGACATGAAGTGGTTACTGATGCTATCTGAACTTGAGATAACAAATCTCACATTTCTACAGGCAGTAAGGAAAAAAAGCCGAGCCTGTAGCCTTAAATGAAACCATGTGTGCATCTGGACCTACTATTGGTTCAAGAATTTCATCTTCACGGAGAATTCAATTTCACCAGGTCCATGTTGGAGACAGCGGGTCAACATGGACATCATAAATCAGTCCCCCAGCGTCGGTAGAATGCACTAGGAGAAGAAGTTTTTCGACGTTTCAAGTGATACGTGAATTGCTCAGTAGTGCTTCGCTGCTTGATGTTTAAAAAGAGTTAATAATGAAAATAATAATATTCATTACTTCACTGCCACGATTGTTAAAGAATATTCCCTCGAACTTTCTTTCCCCCACTTGCTTACACATTACCTCTAGATCAGACACGGGGGTAGTGATCGAGGTGAAAGTAGAACGTGATACCTCTAGCAGTATTAATCACTCGTTCATCTTTCTCAGGCTCCTTAGTGCCCAACTTATCAAAATATAGCCATTTTGCTCATACCTGGTTCAGTCTATATGGAGGCAATTTCTTTTGTCTGAATCAATCATGTCTCAACTGGATCAATGGAAATGTGCTACCACATAATAAGTATCATATAGAGCAATGTCTAGAAAGCGGACTACTATTAGTAGTATATGCCTTCCCAGCTCGGTGCGGGCCGTGAGAGTGGTACCAAATCGAGGCAAACTCACAAAAAAAACCTTGCCTTCGATCTCAGAAAATAGGGGGTATCTGAACCCACTTGGCATTCTTGTTCAGATGCTTGAATCGAACTCATCTGTTTATTCATTCAATTTTCAGTCACGGTGTTCTGGTCTCTAAAAAAAGAGCTCATATCGAGACGAGAGTTCAACATGCATCGAGCCAAGCCCTTTTTCTTGTTGGAGGGGCGCATCAATTCCTTGCCTTTGCTCTCATTGCTGCTTGAAGTCCAGTCCTTTTTTTTAAGAAAACCAGGCATGATTCCAAGTCTTAATGCGAAGACTCCTCGGTGGGTTGGCCCAACAGCCCGAGCTGGACGCCGCTTCACATCCATCCCAAATACTGAAGACCCTCTATCTATCATTTTTGTTAGGGTTTCCTAACGTTCAACCAAGAACCACCTTTGAGGGATTGTATTCGTGGATTTTTTCAAAATTGTCCCAAGCGTCTTGCATGCCGACTTTGGGTCAAACCACTTCTTTGGCAGAGCACTCCAATCAGTAGAGATCGACCTTCTCTCGTCCCTTGATCCTATGTCCAGTGAGAGATCGAAAATTTCACTATCCCTAAAAAAAGGTTTTTCTGCAATAGCTAATTCAGCTAAATCAATGGTACGTGGGAGTGTTCCTAAAAGAAAGAAAAGACTGACCTTGCAGCTTTAATCTCAGATGCTTATCAGGGCATCCTTTCCTTGTTTGTTGGGTTGGTTCGCACTTTTTTCCTCGTTATAACATAACAGAAGCAGCTTCGTAGCCATGAGGAGAATACGGTCGATTCAAAAAGGTTCCTCATCAATCAACAGTTAGAAGTCGTGTTTGGTGGGAATTTTCATTTTTTTCCGTGGTGAGGTTGACGTTCTTCTAGAGAAAACCTTTTCAGCTTAGCTTAGGATCTTCACCTTCCAGAGTTCTTCCATCTCTTTTTGATTCCTAGACAAGACTCAACTTGCAGCAAGTCTAGACTTCCCTGGCTTAGCAGGAGGAATTGGATATTGAACCCTTTAGTCTGGGACTTAAGGAAGTTACGGAGGAAAGGACTGTAAGTAGGATGAGGTGGCTGAAAATAACAGTATTACATCAGGCTCCTTATTAAGCATGGTCGGTCAATCAGGTAATACCTTAAAGGCTGTCTTCTTGAGTGAAAGCATCTGACTCGGCATCCGCTGGTGATCCAACCCCTTCTGTGCCGGCTGAGACGTACCATGACTTAGAGTTCATAGTGCTGGTAAAAAGAAAATGATTTGATTATTAAAAATTATTTGATATTTGAAAATGATCTGATTATTGAAAAGGATTTGATATTCGAAATGATTGAGAGATTGTTTGGTTGGGACCCTGGAAGGGGGCATAGTCTGAATTTTAGAAGAAATATTGCTGAAATTTTATAATCTTTGAGACTTTGTTTGAAATGCTATTTTAAAAGATTTGATTTTGGAAAATTAAATTATTTGAGATTTATTTAGTTAAGAAAATATTTATTCTATTTGAATTCAATTTATCAAGAAAAGTATAATGTTTTAAATCCAATCTTTTGAGAAGAGATATCGTTTAAATTATGATATGAGTTTGGTTTGATAAGAAAGAAAAGAAGGAGAACAAAAAGTAAAGGAATATATTTATTAAAAGAACATCTGCCACAGAAGAGCAGAGAGCAAAGATAAAGAAAAACTTTAAAAGACTGTTTGCAACAGGAAAGCAGATGTGACATTGTTTGGGCCTTAGTACCAAATGTATAGTGGGAATGCCCACACACTGAGAACTGTTTTCTAGATGTAAGCACATTGAAAAACATTGAAAGTCACACTGTATGCGGCCTAGCCGTAAGACTTATGAGCACACTGTATGCATCTGGAAAGCCATATCTGGGACTCGTGTCCGGGTAATATCGGGAGCGGATAGGCAACCGACACATGAGCTCATGGCCTGCGTTAGGGATAGACATGCATCATGATGTTTGCACATTTGTATTTGGTTGTGCTTGCTTGTTGTATTTTTCTGTGATTGTGTATGTGTTGTATTTGTTTTTCTTTGTGTGCTATAGTTATTATGTTTGTTGTGGGTTTCGGTTGTTACTGCTGACTGGAATTTTCTTAAATGACTTAACTTACTAAGAACTAACAAAAGTCTTTAAAGTGAGTTTTAAAGAGTTCTAAAGGTAATTATTTAAAGTTAAAAAGTGATTATTTGCAACTTATTTCCTTACTCTCACGACATTCTCTGTTCCTATTAATAACGTATGGTTTGTTCTCACCCCAAAATCTTCCACCATTTCAGTGGCACAAGTTCAAAGACTCAGTATGAAGCTATGGATGATTAGTAGGTTTACCTATGATTCCTGTCGCTTTTATAGAGTTCTCTCGCCCGTTACTTTAGTTTCTAGTTTATCCTGAGGGATAGGTATTGTATTCAATCTTTATATTGAATTTATTTGTATATCATTTATTATTAATAGTATTTATATGATTATTATTATTTGAAGATCTTTGATATGTGGTTTTAATTAATAGAAACAAAATTTTGTGGAATTTTCTTAAAAACTGAAATGCGATACCGACGTAAATGCTCAATATTAAATAGATAATAAAGGAAAATGGGTTAGTAACGCCTTACTTTTGGTACGATCATGACGTGCTAAAAGTTAGGGTGTTACAGCCATTGTCCAAAATGTTATCACTAGCGGGGATCTGAAAGTATTGTTGACTGCACAACATGTGTATAAAATAATCAACAATAAATTTGCTGGAATAATGAAGCAGTCGTTATTATCATAAAATGATTCAAAATAGTTATCTACATAAGTTAATTAATAATATATTATTACTGATACAGTGGTTCATACACACTAAATTTCGAATTACAGCAACCTATTGCTATAACATGTGCAGTTGATTCGAAAAGACCTTTTTTTCCAACTATTACCCAGTGTAATAGGATCAGAACAGAGTCAATATAGATACTGTTCAAGAAATACATGAAGAGCATAATCAAAGTCATTATTTGAATACATTATATGATTAAGTGACATTTTTTTTCTCAGGTGATAGTTGTAAAATTTATAACAAGATTTATCTTGGACGAAAGTCATTCAATCGGCTATAGTGGGAGAAGACAAGCGGCCTTTACTCATAATATGGAAGTGGAAAATTATAAAACACTCACAATCACAGGCCAGTTCAATGGTTGTGTTGATAATTGCTGGATTTTCTTGCAAATCTTCGTAGCTATGGATTAGAAATGTGAAATTTTGATGGATCACTGTTTATGTTATTTTTTGAACTTAAATGTCATAAAAGCAGCACATTGGTAAGTGGTGAAGAAGTCATTATGATCATGGACACCCGTTATAAAGAACATTGGGTATTGTGTTTCATTTGATGTACTTAGTAATTTGTCAATGTCCATATTTCAATTTATGTACTATTTAAATTTTATATTTTATTTTTACGTACTAGTAATTTGTCAATATCCATATTTTAATTCATGTAATATTTAAATTTTATATTTTATTTTCACATACTATTTTTATCTATATTTTAATGTGTATCATTGAAAGAACAATTTTTACCGTTAATTGTCCGTTTTAGTACAATTTGTTTTAGGTGGTAAATTTGAATCTTTTTATAAGTAATGGCGACTGTTATGGGTATAGGTAATGGTTGCTGTTATGGGCCTAAAATACCATTAAACCGACATGAGCCCAAAAAATAAATCATTAATATGGGCTACTAATAGAATAGACTATAAAATTTTACAATGAATTTTTTATATGTTTATACACCAGAGATTTTTTGTGCTAAAAAGTTACAAGTATTAGTAACATTGAACATGTAATACGAGATTTTTATAATAGATTTACAAATAGCTCGCGCGTAGCGCGAGTCTTACACTAGTTTTATATATAGCTTGTTATTAACATTTATTAAAAAAACTTACTGTTTAGTTGTTTTATGTTTTTTGGGTATTATTTGGGGCTATGATAGATGTACTAATCCTAAATGGGCATATGGTGCTTTGGCAAAGTAATATATGTTTTTTCAAATTTTGTAGTTTTTGTATTCGTAGCTAGGGGTGTGCATGGTTCAGTTTTTCTCTAAACTGAACTGAAACTGCACTAAACCATTTTAAATGGTTTAGAAACTGAACCAAACTGCTTTGTCACATAAGAAACTGGTTTTAAACCAGTTTATAATACAGTGCACCAGTTTAAACCAGTTCATAAAAAAAACTGGTTTTAATTTAAAAAACTTCTCTAAATCAAAAGTTGAAAGAATCATAAAATATTCACATACTAATAAACTAAAGCATGGTCTTACTTTTTGTTCAATGACAACATTCAAAATATGATATAATATGACACTAACCTAAATGAAGTTAAAATAAACTAATTCAAATCTAACACAAATACACAATTTTGGCCCATTACAAAATTCTAATCATCTTCAAGAGAATCAAGCGTGCCGACATTTCTTGAAGAATTTCTCCCTACATAGAAAAAAATATCTCATTAATTATCGAAAACTAACAATTAGTAACAAACAAGCAATAAGAAAAAAAAGTATATTACCGTGTTCAGCTTTTTCAATCTCTTCAAAATTTTCAATTAGTCCAAAAGGGTCATCTATTACCCAATCTTGAGTGCATACAAGAGCTTCCACCATATATGGTGTCAAGGAGCTCCGATAAGGGTCAATAATCCTTCCTCCTGTACTAAACGCACTCTCAGAAGCAACTGTAGAAACCGGTATGGCTAAAACTTCTCGAGTCATACGTGCAAGAATAGGAAATCGGGTTGAATTTCCCTTCTACCAACCCAAAATATCCAACTCTGCCGACTTGTTTCTAGGCTCACAATCTTCTTTCAGATATCTGTCAAGTTCAGATTTAGCATCTGAATCACGTCCAGTTGATTGCAAATAAATATTCAGGATATCATCTTCATCCTCTTCATTGATCATTGCATCTTGATTACTTTGAGATTCATCTTCTTTGCCTTGGTAGTGATTATAAAGGGAATTCATGCAAGTAAATAATTTTGACTTGAGTTCTCCTCCCTTTTCAACACCAAATGACTCATCCAAAATCTAATTTACAAAATCCAACTTGTGACATGGATCAAGCACAATTGCAATTAACAACAACATGTTAATGACATTTGGAGTTCCCCAATACTTATCATATTTCCTTTGCATCTTGGACGCCATTAATCTTATGCTCAAATCAGTATTTTCACAATGCAACTTGATTTTTCTTCCGATGCTAAAGACTTCTTTCATATATTTATTACTAGTGTCATACAAACTCCCAGAAATGCGCAATGTAGCATCATAGAATATTTTCAAGAATGGTAAAATTGACTCTGCATAAGTCCAATCATCATTTGTAGGCACACCATAAGATTTGCTCATCTCATTAATATATTTATCATCTTGCAACTCAAGCAAATCAAACGCTGCTCGAAGCTTCAATGCTGCCTCCAACATTAAATATGTCGAATTCCACCGAGTTTCGACATCCAAAGAAACAAGCCCTTTATAATTGATGCTCTCCCGCTCAATGCATGCTTTGAAGCTTTCACATCTCATAGGAGATGACTTGACATATTTGACTGCATTGCGAATTCTTGTAATTGAATCATCAATCTCTTTCAAGCCATCTTTCACTATCAAATTTAGGATATGAGCACAACAACGCATATGAAGATAGTCCCCCTTTAAAACAAGACTATTCCATGCATTTAATCTCTTTTTCAAGTATAAAATTGCACCATCATTAGAAGTTGCGTTATCAACCGTTACAGTAAAAACCTGATGCAATTTCCAAGCATCCAAACAACCTTCAATAGCTCTACCAAGTACCTCTCCTGAATGACCCTCAACCCGACAAAAATTCAATATCTTCTTTTGCAACTTCCAATCATTATCAATAAAGTGTGCCGTTAGAGACATATAAGTCAAATTTTGACTCGATGTCGTCCAAGTGTCAGTTATAAGGCACACTTTTTGACAATGATGAGAGAGATAAATTTGTAACTTCATTTTCTCTGTTTCATAAAAAGAAAGTATATCACGGGCCAATGTAGTACGCGAAGGGATTTTAAACTTAGGTTGCAAGCTATGCAATAGCCTTCGAAACACATTTCTTTCTACAAATCGGAAAGCTAGCTCTTCAGTCACAAACATCTCAGTAAGGATACTTCGAGTTACTGCTTGGTCAAATTTTGTAACACTCGGTGAGGATATAAGACCACTTGTTCCCCCTTCTATCCTTTGTCTCTTGCTCTGTTCGTTGTTCAAGTCAAAACATCGCTTCCAATGTTGCCGCATAGCACTTGTTCCCCCCGCATATTTTATTTGACCATTGCAGTTTTTACATCTTGCATACTTCTCTATCCCTTCGATTGGAATGAAATGTTCCCATATCTCTGATCGATTCTTACGCCCAGAAGAACCACTAGGTTGAGGAGGTAATGAGGGATGAGCAGGAAGAACAGCAGGATTTGAATGCTCCTCTCTCTCAGACATTTTTAATATGAGCAGCAAACCTAATTGTAAAATATAAAATATATACCAAATTAATTACCAATGTACAATATACATTAAAATATAATGATCAACCTGCATAAAATAAACCCTTAATCAAGAACTTGCCACGCAGTCTTCATTACTTGGTTCAGGGAAATGATGCTAAAATTACGAAAGCGATAGAGAAGTTGAAATAACCTAAGATACAAAATATAAAATTACATTTAGACAAGATTGACCAGAAAGAGTATCGTTGACTATCGAAGAGCCACAGAAATCAGGAAATTGGAATGTGAAAGTGAGTTTGTGAGATGAATGACCTTAGTAAGAGGAGTGAAGAATCTGATAGTGAAACGGGAGTCAGAGATCTTATTTAAGAAACAAGTCTCGGAGATGTTGAACTCAGCAGCCACAGCTTGCTTCCATTGGCGATCTCTTTCTTCATCTAACAAACAAACTGCAGCAGGGTTTCCCTTGAATGCTGACTCAGTGAACGCGTCCACCTCAGTAATTTGGAGAGTAATTTAGTGTCTTGAAAAAGTAACAAACAAGATAAAGTGAGCAGGAGCAGTACCAAAGCTGTTAGCATTAACTTGAGTTAGTTAGAATTAGTTTTACCAGCTGTGATTAGTGTATGTTTAAG
>NC_029793.2:16148319-16155534 GCF_000816755.2 Arachis ipaensis
CCTCCCTTTCCCCCTCTCTCTCTCTCTCTCCCCTTCCCCTCTCTCCCTCCTCTTTCTCTCCCCTTCCCCTCTTTCTCCCCCTTCCTTTCTCTCTCTCTCTCCCCCCTTTCCCACTCTCTCTCCCTTTCACTATCAAATTTAGGATATGAGCACAACAACGCAAATGAAGATAGTCCCCCTTTAAAACAAGACTATTCCATGCATTTAATCTCTTTTTCAAGTATAAAATTGCACCATCATTAGAAGTTGCGTTATCAACCGTTACAGTAAAAACTTGATGCAATTTCCAAACAACCTAACAACCTTCAATAGCTCTACCAAGTACCTCTCCTGAATGACCCTCAACCCGACAAAAATTCAATATCTTCTTTTGCAACATTATCAATATATTCTCTTTTGCAACTTCCAATCATTGTCAATAAAGTGTGTCGTTAGAGACATATAAGTCAAATTTTGACTCGATGTCGTCCAAGTGTCAGTTGTAAGGCACACTTTTTGACAATGATGAGAGAGATAACTTTGTAACTTCATTTTCTCTGTTTCATAAAAAGAAAGTATATCACGGGCCAATGTAGTATGCGAAGGGATTTTAAACTTAGGTTGCATGCTATGCAAGAGCCTTCGAAACACATTTCTTTCTACAAATCGGAAAGGTAGCTCTTCAGTCACAAACATCTCAGTAAGGATACTTCGAGTTACTGCTTGGTCAAACTTTGTAACACTTGGTGAGGATATAAGACCACTTGTTCCCCCTTCTATCCTTTGTCTCTTGCTCTGTTCGTTGTTCGATTCAAAACATCGCTTCCAATGTTGCCGCATAGCACTTGTTCCCCCCGCATATTTTATTTGACCATTGCAGTTTTTACATCTTGCATACTTCTCTATCCCTTCGATTGGAATGAAATATTCCCATATCTTTGATCGATTCTTACGCCCAGAAGATCCACTAGGTTGAGGAGGTAATGAGGGATGAGCAGGAGAAACAGCAGGATTTGAATGCTCCTCTCTCTCAGACATCTTTGGCAGCCCAATGTGTTGAATAATAAATTTGTTGTATGTATTCCTGTCCGTTGAACATAATTAAGATTCTCAATTTAATAATAAAATTCATTTTCTATATATATATATATATTTGTTTTACAATAACTACATCTAGCATATAGTTTTACCATGGTACCTTAAGCAAAAATACAGAGACAGAAAATTCCTTTCTTTACTTCTTGAAAATTGCTACAATAGAGAAACGAAACAAACTATGGCTGGTCCTTTATTTTTCAACAAAGTATATATGATAGTTGCATATTAGAAACAAAAGAACCATGTATCTAACTAAAGCTGCAAGTGTCTGAAATGCTAAAGTTAATGATACTCTGCATTTAAGTATCTAACACGGCAATTATATTTGCCTCAGGAACACACGAAATAATACAGCACTAGAAAGTGTTACACTAATCATAACTCATAAGCAACTCATCACACACATTAGGAGAAATACTTGAATATGATCAGCATATGTCACCTCCAAAAACATAACATGCAGAATACACATTATAGATACATTTTATTTAAGGTCAAAATGTAACAAAGCAATGCTGCCAATGGCTCAAGAGTTGCTAGCCTGAAAACAACATGATAATACAAATTAAAGCAATACCGTCAAAAGATAGGCAAACATACCTAACAATGAGCAAAATGCAACATATTCAATTTGTTGAAGATGAACTGGAATTTCATTTGTAATATCATGATGTATGATTGGAAAAAATGGTGGCCAATTCTTCTCCTCAATTACAATTCCGGCTGCAAAACAAAATGTAATGGAAGATTATTCCCCAAGCAAGAAACATGAGTTTAAGCTTCATAGAATTCTGAAGTGGCAACATTGCAACAATCAGATACAAGGACAAGGAAAATTATCTCCCCGCCCCAAAAAAAACTACAACGTTTACAATTAGACAACATACATATATACATGCATAGAAGACGTCATCTACCACTCACAAAAGATAAAACTACCAGAAGAGACAAAGATTAAATGTTGCATTTATGCTAAGAAATGACGTGAAAGTTATGAAATGTAATTTACCATAGTAGAATATCAAACCAGCAATGTGTCATGTTAATCATTCCAATAATAAACATCTCAGACTCTTTTTAAATGGTTGCTAGTGTTAGTACATCTCTATGTAATAAAAATTCTTAGTTTCTACTAAGAAAATACCAAGTTCATTAAACCAAGATGCTAAAATTAAATTGAGAAATCTAACTCACAAGCAATACATTCTGTTCTACAAAATAGTGAATATATTATGATCAGAATAGCAACAACAAAGGGGCATTAGGGCAATGTTGCAAGTGTCATGTGTTCTTATAATCAAGTTAATGGCAAACCAACTTGTGCAGACCCTGACCTTCTTAAAGGGGTTATTCGTGACAAGTGGAAATTAAATGGGTAGGTAAAATTAGGCAACATTTTCAGTTCTTTGTATTTTAATGCTGTCTTTATAGTAAATATGAACATGCTACATAATGTGACTGCAGATATATAGTTTCTGATTGTGACTCAGTAGATGTGTTTTTCAAAAATCAGCACTACACTAGGACTCCTGAAGAAGCTGCAGCCAAATCCATTCTAGCAGGTTAACACTTGTGACAATCGCTATTAAATTACATATTCATAGGAATCTCTTAGATTTAAATTGAATATCATAAAAATTAGAACACAACCAAAAATAGAACAAAACCAAAACCCTAAATAAAATATTAGAAGAACCAAAGAACAGCCTAATATCCAAAAATCAGAAACAAAAATAATTAGAAGGGGAAACAGAAATTAGAACAGCACCAAGAACAATTAATCATATAAAAATTAAATTAGAACAAATAATTTGAAGAGGGAAACAGAAATTACTTAAAGCTCCATTCCAAATGCAGGGTACGACGGAACCGACGACAGCAAGGAGACAGAAACTGAGCGAAGATGGCGACTGCGATGGGGCTAGATGGCTGAACAGAAACAACGGTGACTGCGCAAGGGACTGGCGCCTTGACGGATCCGGGCGGTGGAAGCTGTAGGGGGAGGACTGGACGGTGGCGCTGCGAACGGAAGGGAAGGCGTGCGCCGTGCAGGGCTGGACAGTGACGCTGGAACACCCCTACTGCCCGACGGAGAGTGGAGTGAAGTGAGGGCCGAGGGCGAATAGTTCGACGGCGGCGAATAGTTCGACGACGGTGACTCTGACGGTGGCAGCGGTCGGTTGGTTGCAACGGCAGAAGGGGAGAGACGAGAGAGGAGGTTGAAACGGCGAGATTAGGGTTTTTGAGTTTTTCAGATTTTTCAAACCAGTTTTGATTTGGAAGATTGAAGACTTGAAGTTACTGATGTCAATAAACCAGTTTTGTTTTGGTTTAAAACTAAACTGAACCATAAAACTGGTTTTTAATAAACTGGTTTTTATAAAAAATTATGGTTTCAGTTCAGTTTTTTATTTAAAAAAATTGGTTTATTTAAAACAGTTTCAATTCAATTTCAGTTCAGTTCAGTCAAACCAGTTTTTTTGCACACCCCTATTCGTAGCAACGGATTAGAAATGTGAAGTTTTGATGGATGACTGTTTATGTTGTTTTTTGAACTTAAATGTCATGAAAGCAGCAGATTGGTAGGTGGTGAAGAAGTCATTATAATCGTGCACACCTGTTATAAAGAACATTGGGTATTATATTTCATTTGATGTACTTAGTAATTTGTCAGTGTCCATATTTTAATTTATGTACTATTTAAATTCTATATTTTATTTTTACATACTAGTAATTTGTTAATGTCCATATTTTAATTCATGTACTATTTAAATTCTATATTTTATTTTTACATACTATTTTTATCTATATTTTAATGTGTATCAGTGAAGGAATAATTTTTACCGTTAATTGTCCGTTTTAGTACAATTTGTTTTAGGTGATAAATTTGAACCTTTTTATAAATAATGGCTGTTGTTATGGGTATAGGTAATGGCTGCTGTTATGGGCCTAAAAAATCATTGAACCGATATAGGCCCAAAAAATAAATTATTAATATGGGCCACTAGTAGAATAGACTATAAAACTTTACAATAATTTTTTTATATGTTTATACGTTAAAGATTTTTTGTACTGAAAAGTTACAAGTATTAATCACATTGAACATGTAATAAGAGATTTTTATAATAGATTCACACTAGTTTTATATATAGCTTGTTATCAACATTTATTAAAAAAACTTACTCTTTAGTTGTCTTATGTTTTTTGCGTATTATTTGGGGCTATGATAGATGTACTAATCCTAAATGGGCATATGGTGCTTTGGCAAAGTAATGCATGTTTTTTCAAATTTTGTAGTTCTTGTAATTTCTACCATATTGATTTTTATTAATTTAAGGGTGATTAGTTTTTGTAATTTTTGTTATTTTTAAATTTTAGAATTTTTACTCATTTTTTAACCTGTAGTAATTGGTTGATGAAATCATTAATAATTTTTTTTAACAAGCTATTGTGGATGGCATGATTCAATTCTTTGGATATTAAACGGATGACATTAATATCAAATTCAAGATTGAGGAAGCTAGAAATGTGAATCAAGCTAAGCAAGTGCAACATCCTCGCATATATAATTGCCACTATAGCTAGTTTAAGCTCAATATCCAAGTTTTTTCAAAACATAGAAAACTAAAAAAAAAATTATATGGCTAATGCGATAATTAAAATTAAACTCTTGCTTGCAGAAAACATCAGCATGTCTCTTACAATGCTGAAAAATTACTCATTAATTATTATACTTATCATTTTAACATTGTAAAAACAATACTACACTGTTAAAAACTCTATAGTTAGTTTGAAAAAAGAGAACCTCAAAATATAACTAAAGACATAATCATGTCAAGTAGTGCCAATGACAACTACATTTATACTAAGCTTTTCACATGAGATCCAACAACTTAGTGTGAGGTAGTTTGATGTCTCTAGGTTCACATACAGGTTTGGTATCCTTGCAAGAGAGAGTATCTTCGACAATTGAGTCTTTTACCTTAGGATTCTAACTCTACATGAGAAAATCAAATTATCACTTACAATGGAACAATCAACTACCTACAATGAAAATCACAAGCATGTATAGTAGACTAATTGGTCATATCAACAAAACAATAAGAAATATAAATCACATCATCTCACAAAGAAATAAATCTCCGATCTAAAAAAAAATAACTAAAACTAATTGGAGTAAAAAATGCAAAAATATGAAAGAATTGCTCCTATACATATGTGTGTAAACTGTAAATGTCATAAATATAAGAGTAACATCTCCGCTAGATACCTAATAATGATTAATTTTAAAAAAGGTAGATTATACTTTGTAGTATACTCAATAAACAAAATTTTGGAGTCAAGATTCTAAAGATTACATGAAGTTGAATAAAAGGTACTTGATCATGCAAGAGAAAATAAGTGAATCTATAATAAAATAATTACTTGAAAGTTGAACATAATGATCTACCCAAGTGGCAAGACAATGTTAGATACAAGAATCAAGAACAATTTTTAATTCATCTTAATGAATGAATATTAAAGAGAGTTAAAAAAGAAATTAAAAAACCTTGCTAGTCGTTATCTCTGCTGTAAATCATGTTAGAGTGAGGTATAAGTCACATTTGGCAATTTTTATAATCTAATTTCATCAATTTGTATCAAATACAAGAATAATTAATAACAAAATACTCAAATTAGCTACTCTCCTAGGAATTAGAATTAAATATTCTCTCTTAAAGTACATAACTTTTAAAATGTAGAAATTCTTAAATTATTTACCTACAAAGTAGAACAATATTTTGTTCAATTTCGCAAGTCCAGAGCGATCACTTCAATTGTACGGCTATAATAGCAAGCACCCTCCTAATAGTATTAGGACTTGCTTCAGATATGAGAAGAAATGGATCTTCGTCTTTGAGCATAGACCAGGCACGGACCCAAGCATCATGATGGGGGCACTTGCCCCCACTCTGATTTGATAATTTTAAATAAAAAATTATATATATATAACTAAGTCCAATTATTAAAAGTCCTAAACCCATTTTATCTTTCTATTATTTTGACTATTAGTTAACCTAATTAAATTTAGTCTTCTTCTATTTTCAAATCTCAGCCGTCACTCATTTATTCTCTTAAAACCTTTTCTTAATTTCATATTTTCAATCTTATTTTTCTATTCTTTATCTAGTGGTCATCTTCGCTTCATCAAAAAGTAAATTTTAAATTCTCTATTTTGTTTTATATAGCTCTCTATGACTCTATGTATCTTTCAATTTCATTGTTTCTCTTTTTGATATTTTCAATTGCAAATTTTAATTCAAATAATTATAATTTAGGTATTAATCTATTTTTTATTCTCTTCATAAATTTATATATTTTATTTTATTCTCAATTTAGTGATTCTTATTATTTATTTGTTTATCTTTCGTTCTATTCTATTATATGTAATTATGTTGCATATAAATTTTTAAAGTAAATTGATCAATTTACTAATTTAAAATATATATTTTTTATTTTTAGAAATAATAATGAAAAAATATTTCAAAAGAAAGCTACCACTAGAATCTGAAGTCACTCTATTAGTCTTCTCTTCTAATAAAAAGAAGTTCTTAGAATTGAAGCGAAAAAAGTTAGCGGCTAATGTAATTTTTTTTTTGTATTCGAATAATGAATATGCATTTTTATATTTTTAAATTTAAATTAATATATCTTTTGATAGTAATGTGTATTATTTTTGTCCCCCAATATAAATTTTCTGGGTCCGTCACTAGCATAGACGGTAGTGAGACAAGGTGAGACCACCCAATAGTGACGGCGAGATATAGCAAGACACTATAAAGAGTAGAGTATCAGCGACAGCCCACAGGAAAGAACAGATAACGAGCAAGAACGCAGGGGTGAAGTGCAGAAATAAAAAACAGCGCAAAGCAAGGAGCATAGAACCAGCGACTGCGGAGGGAGAAGGAGAGAGGACGTGCGATGGTGATTGAAAGAGAAGAAATTCTAGCAGAATTCTGGTCTCTTTTCTTTAAAATTCTGATTTAAAAGGATAGAAAAAAATGTCTAAAAAAAAATAGAGAGACAAAATTCTAATTATTAATTTTCTTAAAAATAAAAAAGAGTTCTTTTTATAAATATTTTTATAGTAGTTAATGA
>NC_029793.2:16155630-16184997 GCF_000816755.2 Arachis ipaensis
ATATTTTTTAACCAATTAACTATAAGTCACTGTACTCCAAATTACTCCAAATTAGTTTCTAACAGAATCCTCAAAAATAATTCAAAATGACCATCGGCGGAACAATATATATAATTCTTCCAGCGATTTATATAATCATACAATAGCGTATAGATTATTTTTTTCGTCCTTTGCGTGTATAAATTCAAAGTAGACGAGTTACCCACTTGAATGTCGCGACAAAAAGAAAAGTTCATTAATATCATGATTTACGGATTGTTAAGGTTTTGAGGGACCCATGTTTAAAATGGTTGAAGTGCTGAACCTTAAGTTGTTTACTTTAATCATGATCGTATTGTCATAGAGTATTTAACCATTTTGATTTTCAAAAAAATTCGAATCAAACACTTTAGTTTCTAATTAAAATTAATTATTTGATTGGTTCTTAATAATTAATTTCGTTAGTCACTTAGGTTTTTGACTCTATCAACTCTAATGAAAGACAAAATGATTCCTGATAACTCAAATGGGAAACAAAATAATTCCTGACAATTTTAATAGGAGACAAAATGATCTCTGACCCCTTTATTCGAAAACGACACTGTTCTTTTCAAATTTTCATCATATCTCGTATAATCCTAACATTCATACGCTCCTTTTTCACCTTTACAGTCTTCTTTTCCATCTTTTCCTTCCTTCTCTTCAGCTCCAAGATCAAGTCATGGTATAACTGCTACGCGTGTTGTATCTACCTCAACATGTTATGAACCACACACTTCCTAAATCTCTGTAACTGATACACCCACCTCCTCCGCACTTCACCCACTAGAAGCATCCACCTCCACGTCCTCGATAGCAATATCACCTCCAACCCCGACAACGTCCACCACATCCTCAAGACCAAGTTCCACAACTACCCAAAGGGCATGCCTTTCTCCACTCTCTGGCAAATAATATAGATTTTTGGACATTAGGACGTCATGAGAAGATTCTCCTTCGACATCATATGCAAATTCTCATTTAGAATGGACCTCGAGTGCTTTATTCCTTCTTTTCCGAAGTCCAAGTTGGCATACAGCTTCGACCTCACATCCAAGTTATCAGTACAACGAGCAATGTCACCGTTGCCGTTCATATAAAAACTGAAGCAATTATTGAACATTGGATCGGAGAAGAAGTTGAAGGAAGCGATCAGAGCGGTAGAAAATGTGGTCATGAAGATGATAGGGCTGAGGAGGAAGGAGATGGCGATGACAATGACGGGTCTTAATAAATCAGACTTGCTGTCTAGATTCATGGGATCTATTGAAGACGACAAATATTTGAGAGACATAGTCAATAGTTTCCTAAGTATGAATTGGTTGAGAACAAGTTGAGGATTTTTCTTCTTGTGAACATGGTGCGTAAAATTAGAACTTGCACAACTTAACCGGTAAGTGCACCGGGTCATCCAAGTAATACCTTAAGTGAGTGAAGGTCGACCCTATGAGGATTGTCGGACTGAGCAAGCAATGGTTATCTTGTTGGACTTAGTCAGCCAAACAGTAAAGGTTGTTTGTTGGTGTAAAACGCATAAAGCAATAAACAAGAGAAATAAAGAAAGCAATAAATAGTTCGGTGCAAAAATAATGTGAGACAACAGTTAAAGTCTTGAAGATGTTTATTTTTCTGGATTAAAATGTCTTACCAACTATCTTAACAATGACTGATTCATTCTATGGCAAACCATAAGTGATTAAACCATAATCTCTTAGTGATTTAATCTTCTCTAATCCTCATCAAACGCCACTCTCATGGTCACTCAATTCAGATCAAAAGGTAAAGTTTAGAAACCCAGTTTAACGCCACAAAAACCCTAATTACCCAAAGCTAATAGGATTATATGTCATATATCCCAATTAGTTCAAGTAATTAGCAATTTAGGAGGAGTATTTTCAAGCTGTAGTTCAGGCGAGATAACTCTCTCGAGAATCACAAGAACTCATGTAGAAAAGGGTCATACTCTCGTTCCACACAGTTCTTAAGATTAAGAACGAAAACAACACCTTAGAATTGAATCAAACATAAATTAAAATAAAAGAATAATAATCTTAATCTATAGAAATAAACAAAGCTCCTAACCTTAACCAGGAGGTTTAGTTGCTCATAACTTACAGAGAAAACAGGGTTCTGCAAAGTGCGGAAGGAAGAAGATCCTTGGTACCCTCTAAAGGGTTAATCTTTTCCTTTAAATACTAACCTAAATAATAAATGCTAGACCTAGAAAGATATTGTTTGTAAATAGAAATTACAAAAAGAAAATAAAATAAAACTAAGAAGTACTAAATCCACTTGGAGGCCCAGAGAGGTGTGAAACGGGCTGCTGCTGGCGTTCAACTTCAGGAATGGGTGTTGAACGCCAAGGGGGGAAACGTGCATCTCTGGTCTGTGCCCCCTGCTGGCGTCAAATGCCAGGTGGGCGTTCAGCGCCCAGGGAGGATGTTGCCAGCATTTTCCTTTCTTGCTTCAGGCTTCTCCAAACTGCTCTGAATTTTACCTAAAATCATAACAACACAAGAAAAACTCAAAGTAGCATCCAAAAATGATTTTTGCACTAAAATCAAGTAAAAGTAAGTAAAATCTAACTAAAAACACTGTAAAAATAACTAGAAAAAGGGTATAAGATGCTCACACATCACAACACCAAACTTAAACTGTTACTTGTCCTTAAGCAACCAAAAACAATATAGGACCAAGGAAGAGAAAACACACAAGATTAGAGTTGTCATTCAAGCTCACGTCTAATTACTGAATGGAGCTAATGACACTCTATTTCTGAATAGCTTTGGTATCTCACTATCCTTTGAAGCTTAGAAATACTGATGTCCTTGAGAACTAGAACTGATGGTATTATTCATTCTTTTCTTTAGGCTCTAGTTGATTCTTGAACACAACTTTTCTTTTCGTTGGTGCTTTGCACTTTTGAGCCTAGTCGTGACTTTAAGTGTTATGTTTTCAAACTCAACTTAAAACATAAACACCATAAGCACTTAGCTGGGGGAACCTTTTGGGTTTGAATTTTTATTTTTACTTCTCCCAGACAATGGTGCTCAGAGCCTTAGGCATACTTTGTAATAGCAATGGGTCACGACTTTAAGTGTTCAGTCTCTAGGGTTACTTAACACTTTCACACCAAAAGCATATGGTTAGGAAAAATCAATCTTTTGAGCTTTAGATCAGTTTTGACCCTCCTAACCATTGATGCTCAAAGTCTTGGACATTTTTTTTTCTTTTCAATTCTTTTTGCTGTTTCTTTTGCTTCGAGAATCAATATTTTTCTTATTTCAGAGAATTCATAATATTTCTTTAAGTTTTTGTTCCTCAAGAACCAATATACTCAACTCCATATCCAATAGGCACAGATAATTCATACATTCAGAAATAGAGATAAGGCCACCATATCAAAGCAACTAGAATAACTCATAATATAACTCAAGATCTTATGTATTTTACTACTTCTTTTTCAATAGATTTTTATTTTTAAGCTTGATGCGTAATACATAAGACATCTTGAAAGATTTTTAGAAATAAACTACTAAACTAGAAAGTAAAAGAATCCTAAGAGTGATCATGCAAACTCAGATAAGAAAATAGGTAATACAATTAAATACTAGAAAAACAGAGATAAAATAAAGATAGGGAAAGTGAAACTAGACCACTTCAGTGATGGTGGCTACTGCTCCCTCCGAAGAATCCCCTAGAGCATTGAAGCTCCTCGATGTCACGCCCCTGCCTCCTTTGCTCCTCCATCATCTGATGGAGGAGTGCAAACTGATCCTGATGCTCCAGTCTCAGTTGATCAGCTGATGATGTCAACTCCCCTAAAGATGTGGTCAACTGATCCCAGTAGCCACAGGGAGGGAAGTACATCCCCTGAAGCATCTCCAGAAGATCCTACGGAGGCGGTGGAACTGGCTCCTGCTATGGTCCTTGCACGGGCTCCCTAGCGTGATCCATACCCTTCTTTGTGATCGGCCACTCCTCCTCGATCAGGGTATCTCCCTCTATGTGAGCTCCAGCTGCTGTGCATAAGCAGTAAATGAGATGAGGGAATGTCAGCCTCGCAGTGGTGGATGGCTTGTCAGCTACTCTGTAGAACTCTTGAGGGATCACCTCATATACCTCCACCTCATTGCTGAGCATAATGCAGTGAATCATCCCTGCTCACTCGACTGTAACCTTATAGTGGTTACTCGTAGGGATGATAAAACATTGGATAAACTCCAACCATCCTCTAGCTATTGGCCTAAGGTCAAGCCTACCTAGCTGGTAAGGCTGACCTTGAGCATTCCTCCTCCACTGAGCTCCAGGTACGCAGATGTCAGCAAGGACTTAATCCAACTACTGGTCAGTATTGACCCTGCGAATGTATGAGTGTGGGTCCTCTCGTGGCTCTGGAAACTGTAACGTCACCCTCACACTCTCAAGGCTGAAATCCATGATATGTTCTCTAACCATGGTGTGCCAATTCCTCGGCTCTGGGTTCACGCTTCTATCATGCTTGCTCGTCACCCAGGCGTTGGCGCAGAACTCTCGCACCATCAACACTCCAACCTCTGTTACAGGGTTGGCCAGAACTTCCCAACCCCGTCTTAGAATCTGATATAGGATCTCCGGGTACTCATCATCCTTCAGCTTGAAGGGGACCTCGAGAGTCACCTTCTTCTTCCTCACCACATCATAAAAATGGTCTTGATGGGTCTTGGAGAGGAATCGTGTGAAATCTCATGGCTCGTAAGTGGGAGCTTTCTCCTTTCTTTTCCTTGAAAATTCTCCGGTTTTGGGTGCCATGGAGGTAAGAATGAGGAAGCAAAAAGTGGAGTGCCCAACACAAAACTTAAAAGCTTTGCTCATCCCCGAGAAAATAGAAATATAAAATAAGAAAAGGAAAATAAAATAAAAGAAGGAGATAAAGGAGATGGGATATTATCTTCGGCCTTTGGGGTGAAGAAAGGGGTAAGATAAAGAAAGGGAATGTGTATGGGGAAGAATAAGTAAAAGGGGAAGAGTAGTGTGAGGTGTGGTTAAAGTGGATGAAGATAGCGGTATTTATAGGTAGGGGTGGGTGGGTTTCGGTTATGGTGGTGGGAGTGGGGGAAAATTGAATTTGAATGTGGGTTGTTGGAAAGAGAGATGGATGGGATTGATGAGAGGGGATTGGATAGAGTGAAAGGTGAGTTGAGAGAATCAAGGAAAGTGATAGGTGATGGGATGGATGAATGTGGATGGAAAAGTGGGTTAGAGAGGAGAGAGAATGGATAAGATTGTGTGGTGAAATGGTTGGTGGTTGGGGTTTCTCAATTGGCCAAAAAACTTTAAAATTCAAAATCAACATGCTGCCTCCCCCTGAGCACTGAATGCTGAGCTGGCGTTTGGCACCACCAGGGGGATCTCCCTTTTTTTTTTTGCTAGCGTTTAAACTCCCTAGAGGGACCAAAAATTGGTCTTGAGCTTCTCCCTTTTAGACGTTAAACGTCCACTGCCTTTTCTCCCCCCTGGGCGCTAGACACCGGGCTGGCGTTTGGCGTCACCAGGGGGCCTTCTTCAGGGTGTGCTATTTTTCCGTCTACACGTCCTTGTTTCTGTTCTAAGTGTTATATATGATCACAAATGTTATAAAAATGAGAAAAACTATGAACTCAATATAAAATAAATTAATATGAAATCAAACTCAAATAAACTAAAGTAGAATAAAAGAAAGTAAAAGTAAACTATAGGATACGTATGGTTGGGTTGCCTCCCAACAAGCACTTCTTTACCGTCATTAGCTTGACGAACAGCTCCTTTACGGAGGGTTATAGGGGCTTAGATCTTCACCCCTTATTGTGAACTTCCTCCTTGTGCTCTCATGAATTAGTTCAACATGCTCCAGAGATAGGATTCTGTTCACCATGTGTGGTATGACTGGACTTTTTGTAAAGACTACTCTCATGCCAGGTGAGAAGTCTCCAGTAGGAATCTTCTTGTTCCTAGCCTTTGGGTACTTTCTTTTAGGGCCTCCTCTTTCAATAGTGGGTGGTAAAATCCCAACACCAAACTTAGGTTTGATGTCAGGGGACTCTGTATGGCTTTTGCCACTGAATGAGAAGGCTTGAGCACTGAGCTCTGCGTGCTAGTACCATCTTTGTCAGAGAGAGGTTGAGGTTTAAAAATTTTGAACAGCAAATAGTCTTCATGCGTCCTCAAGCATAACTCTCCTCTCTCTACATCAATCAAGGCTCTCTCAGTAGCTAGTGACCTTCCTAGGATGATGGAGTCATCCTTTTCTTCTCTAGTATCAAGTATCACGCAGTCTACTGGGAGGTAAAGGTCTCCAACCTTTACTAGGACGTTCTCCACCATTCCATATGCCCTATTCAGCGACTTGTCTACCATCTCCAGTGAGATCCTTGTGGGCTACGCCTCTTGGATCCCCAGCTTCTTCATTACAGAGAGAGGCATTAGATTTATGCTTGATCCAAGGTAGCATAGTGCCTTCTCAAATGTGATGGTCCCTATAGTGCAGGGAATCAAGAAGCTTCCGGGATATGTCAATTTCTAAGGTAGCTTCTTTTGCACTAGTGCACTGCACTCCTTGGTCAGCACCACAGTTTCATCTTTCCTCAGGACTTTCTTCTCAGAGAATACACTTTTCGGACAGGCCATATAGGGAGGCTTCTTCTCTAACACATCGGCAAAAGGAATATTGATCTGTAATTTCTTAAAGACTGCCAAGAATTGAGCAAGTTGCTCGTCCTTGGTCTCCTCTTGCATGTTCAGAGGGTGTTGTACTCCTGGCTCGTTTATCACTACTAGGGTGTGTACTAGTGCTCTGCCAGTCTCCTTTTGAGCCTTTTTCTCTTTCAATTCCTCAGCAACATCCTCCTCTTTAGGCACGGCCTTCTTGCCCATAGTGAGGGCTTTGCACTCTTCTCTTGGATTTACCTTTGTGTTGCTTGGAAAAGTGTTGGGAGGTCTCTCAGGTATCCTACTGCTCAACTGACCCACTTGTATTTCCAAGTTCCGAATTGAAGACTGAGTCTCTTGCATAAAGCTGTGAGTGATCTTGGAAAGATTAGAGACTATTGTGGCTAAGTCAAAGAGGCTATATTTGGACGTCTCCATCTGCTGATGAGAGGCTTGGAACTGTCTGTTGTTGAACCTATTCTGATTGGTTCCACCCTGGTTGTTGTTGAAGCCCTGTTGAGGCCTTTATTGCTCCCTCCACCCAAAGTTAGGATGATTCCTCCATCCCTGATTAAAAGTATTTGCATAGGGATCATTATTGGAATTTTTAGAGAAAATTTTCATGTAATTTACTTCCTCCATGGTGGGTAAGCAATGTCATAGCCGTCCCCTTGAGTATGGCTTTTAGTCATGCCATAGGATGCATCTTGAGTGTTGACAGCTGAAACCTGTATCCTAGTCAAGTGCTGAGAGATCATGCTTATCTACTGGGACATAAGTTTGTTCTAAGCCAAGATGGAATCCAGTGTATTCATCTCTATAACTCCTCTCTTTTGATTAGTCCCAGTTCACAGGATTCCTCTCACAAGTGTACATGTACTGGTTGTTGGCAACCATCTCGATAAGCTCATCTGCCTCTTTAGGCGTCTTCTTCATGTGTAGAGAACCACCTGCAAAGTGATCTAATGACATCTTGACCATCTTAGAGAGGCCATCATAAAAAATCTACAGCCTGGTCCAGTCTGAAATCATGTTTGAGGGGGCATCTTCTGATCATCTGCTTGTATCTCTCCCATGCCTCATAGAGGGACTCTCTCTCTTTCTGTCTGAAGGCCTGGACATCCACTCTGAGCTTACTTAGCTTCTAGGGTGGAAAGAACTTGGTCAAAAATCCAGTGACTACCTTGTCCCATGAGTCCAGGCTCTCTTTGTACTGATAATCAAGCCACTGCTTTGCTTTGTCCCTTATAGCAAAAGGGAAGAGCATGAGCTTTTAGACCTTAGGGTTCACTCCATTCGTCTTGACCATGTCATAGATTTACAGGAAATCAGATATGAACTTATTGGGGTCCTCCTGCGGGAGTCCATGATACTGAAAGTTCTGTTGCACTAGAGTGACCGATTGAGGCTTAAACTTGAAGTTATTGACACCAATGGCAGGTATAGATATACTGTGCCCATAGAAGTTAGGCGTGGGTGTAGTGTATGAGCCAAGCACCTTCCTTGCTTGCTCTTCAACGTTTGGATTCCCTCCATTAGTTGCCATAGTGGCAAACCATAAGTGATTAAACCTTAATCTCTTAGTGATTTAATCTCCTCCAATCCTCATCAAACGCCACTCTCGTGGTCACTCAATTCAGATCAGAGGGTGAAGTTTAAAAAGCTAGTTTAATGCCACAAAAATCCTAATTACCCAACACTAACAGGATTATATGTCACATATCCCGGTTAGTTCATGTAATTAACAATTTAGGAGGAGTGTTTTAAAGCTGTAGTTCAGGCGAGATAACTCTCTCGAGAATCACAAGAACTCATGTAGAAAATGGTCATACTCTCGTTCCACCTAGTTCATAAGATTACTAACGAAAACAATACCTTAGAATTGAATCAAATATAAATTAAAATAGAAGAATAATAACTTAATCTATAGAAATAAACAGAGCTCCTAACCTTAACCAGGAGGTTTAGTTGCTCATAAATTACAGAAAAAATAGGATTCTTCAAAGTGCTGGCGTTCAGCTTCAGGAATGGGTATTGAATGCCAAGTGGGGAAATGTGCGTCTCTGGTCTGTGCCCCCTGCTAGCGCCAAATGCCAGGTGGAAGTTCAGCGCCCAGGTAGGGTGCTGCCAGCATTTTTCTTTCTTGCTTCAGGCTTCTCCAAACTGCTCCGAATTTCACTTAAAATCATAACAACACAAGAAAAACTCAAAGTAGCATCCAAAGGTGATTTTTGTACTAAAATCATGTAAAAGTAAATAAAATCTAACTGAAATCACTATAAAAATAACTAGAAAAATGGTATAAGATGCTCATGCATCAGAACATTGAAATTGCAGAACGTGCATTGCATAGCTTGAAGTTATAGTGTTAAATTTTTAGTGTCATTGCAGCCTCCTAATCGGTCTTCTTCGTCGTTACTGCCTCCAGCAGAATCGTCACTGCCACCGGTACAATCGTTGTTGCCTCCAACAGCCACTTCGTCACTCATCGTTGCTGCCTCCCGAAGCCTCGTCGTCGCTACATCAATAAGTCCCTTTCTCTGACTAGTTTCAATTGAGTTTTTTTTTCTTCAATATTTGGGGTTTAGGGTTTATTCAATATTTTAAATTATTTGAAAATGTTAATTTTTTGAGTTTGTATCTTTATTTCTGTAATTATTGTTGAATTTTTATTTGGGAATTCAAGATTTATTCGATTGCTAATTTTTTGTATTTAAAATTGTTAATTTTTTTAGTTTTATTTCTGTTTATACAATTGTTGTTGAATTTTTATTTGAAAATTTAGAATGTATTCAATTATTAATGTTTTGTGTTTGAAATTGTTAATATTCTATGATTGAAATTTTTAATTTGTAAAATTTGCAGATATTTACAGATATTTAGTTCTCCGACAGATACAAAATTTCTGTTACCCGTAGCGGAAGGCGGATTATAGTGACGACCCTGCCCCATGGCCATCTCTAACAGTGGTATTGTATTTCATCACCCTTATCAATTTATAATTATAAAGATGACTAGCAAAATAGTAAAACTACATCCACTAGCTTAGTTGGTGAGACATGTGTTTCTCATGTAATTACAATTCTGTCCAACATATCCATTGATATTCACAACCTCTGCCCTTTTTGTATCTTTCTTTTAACCCATTTGAAGCTGAAAAGGTAAGGAAACTACCTATTTCTCGAACTCTCTCCTGTAATATTTTGAACTGTTGCAAAGTCCCTTTTTGTCTGCTGGATCGAATGCAGAGGTGGTTTCAGCAATCCCAAATCACTGTTTCGAGTTCAAATGCTGCTTTGTGATTGGTTTCGTGGTATAAACATGGGATTTTTGAGTAATTATCTCCCAGATAATTGTTCTAATCTTTGGTTAATAGGATTACGAGAAGAAGTTCCAGCAATTTTGAGCGGGGATCTTTAAAAAATTTTCAAATTTTAATTCTTTTGGTAAGATTGGATAATAAGGTGTAAATAATGATTTCCTTTTGGCATGCATGCATGGTTTTCAAAATGAGCTCAAGGTTATAAATGGAGCATGTCGTTTATGCAATGACCTCACCATTTCAAAATAGTCTGTATCTTCTACTCACATAAGCGGTTTAGAATGAAACAGAGGCTTCTAGGTTTTTAAATCCCAAATGTCATTAAGGCAACCAAGGAGTATCTTGAATCAAATTGTTGATCGTGTTGCAAGTATCAATCCAACAAAGTTAGCTTGGAATTTAGTGTTGGTGTTGTTCATTTATACGAGTTATGCAGCCAATCCAATCCTGCCGATGTTTATAGCTTAGAGATGGTGCTGCAAGATGAATAGGTATTTTATTTCTGTGCTGATTGTAATTTCTTGGCGTTGTGGTTATAAAGTTGGTTAGAATTTGTTGTCTTATTAGTAATTTTCCCTATTTTTAGGGTGACTAGATACATTGTTCAATCCCAAAAGCAAATATTGCGGTATTCAAGACCTTGATACGTGAGAATGGAATATACTCGATGAAAAATTTCATTGTTCAAGGAAATAACAAACTGGTGAAGACAACAGGGCACAAATATAAACTGAGTTTTGACATGAAGACATGTGTTTCACGTCTTCCCAGTGATACATTTATTTTAAATCCTTTTAGTTTCGTTCCATTCCCTGAAATTGAGGCAATGGTTGGAATGAATCGCAATCACCTGTTAGGTAATTTTATATCATTTGTTGTGTTCGGTCCATTTGTTTCTGTTGGTTTCATAATTTGGTTTTAATTGTGGTTTCCTTTTTTTTTGGTCATTTTACAGACTTCATCGGTCAGGTGTGGTGGGTAAGGAAGATGCTCAAGCTATGGTTACGAAATTTGGCTAGCAGAGTAAATGCATTGCACTTTACCTAGAGGATTAGAGTTAGTTTCTTTATGTTATTAATGGGTTTGTTTATATATAATGTCCTTAACCAAAATTCCTTTATCATTGTGAATAATCCTCATGTCATTGTTTATGCAGAATAGGATGAAGTGCACCCTCTTTGGTGAATCTATTGATAAAGTTATTAGTTTCATGGGTAAACCTGAAAATGAGCCAGTCATCTTGGTGGCACAGTTGTTTAAGCCACATTTCTACTTGAAGAAAGTCAGTGTTCAAAACAGTCTTTATGCTTCTCGAGTTTTTTCAATCCGGATATTGCTAATGTTGTATCATTTAAGAATAGGTAACTATAGAATGTATTAGAACTGTTATTTATTGTTGTGAAGATTTATAATTAAAGGATATGCATGCTGATGTATTATTCGGTTTAGCTTAATGAAACAGTGTGAGAGAGCGTCATAGCCTATTAGTCACATTGATATGCAACCTCAATACTTTGTTAGTCATGAGCTTTCAGCCGGGGCATTTCTGGTAAAGACAATTGAGGATATTCTTAACATGATAACTGTGTGATTTTTTATTCCTGTCAGTCTATATTAGTAAAATGATTTATATCATTTTCTTTACATATTTTTATTTACATGTTGTAGGAAACATTGTGTTGGGTTGTTGGAACAATTGTCTCCATTGAGGTTGGTGCTACAGATTGGTTTTATGCTTCGTGTAAGACTTGCCCAAGAAAAGTTAAGGAGAACAAAGATCGATATTTTGCGAGTACTGTGGAATTGATTTATAGGTTGACATTATTGCTTTGTAGGTATTGGCTTAATGTTGTCATCACTGATGGAACTGGATGTGTTAATCTTATAATATGGAATCAGGAAGCCAAATTAATTATGGGAAAGCCTGCAGGTGACATGAGAGACCTGAGTATAAGACAACATTTTTCATTCTTTTCTTTCATATAAGATTATGCTATGCAGTTTATAAGTATTTTGTGTCTTACATATTAGCTTGATTCCTTGAATTAGCAGAGTAATCTTAATTATATTATTATTATATATGTCTGTGAGATCAAATTATTTTCTTGCATTTAAAAATTAAATTTCAGTCGTATGGAACAACATTTAATGAAGGAGTTTGTAAATGAAATTATATTCAGAAATGATTGATTCTTGACAGTCTTAAATATTAAATGATATAAGCTTCGAGAGAAAACTCATTATCAGTATATTGGTAAACAAAATTGTCCTTTCTATTTGTTTGTTTTCCACTAAATTTTAAATTCAGGTTTGTTACAATGAACACCAATAAATTAAGCCTACTCATCAAAAGAAGTGCATCAACTTTTAGAGATACATTATTTCACAAGAAGTTAAGTGATTGAATTTTCAATCAGAAGACATTTATTTAGGGAACCAACCATGCTGCTTTTTAGTCAATTATGTCTAATCACGTTTACGCATAACTTGAGTTAATTGCTTTGTTGATAAAAGTGACATGAGCCTTTTTAAGAGCGTTAAAAACTCTTTTTATTTAATTCTGTCAAATCACGTTAGGGGAAAGAAGCAATGCATAATAGTTTAACCATTCCATAATACTACGTTCATATATCTGCTGGGTTATGTTAATATACAATTTTGTCAACAATATCAATTTTGTCCATATGTAGTGTGTAACCATGGAGAACCAGTTTAGTGTTTAAGGCAAACAAATAAATTGCCTTTTTCAGACTAAATAAAGTTAAATACTCTTTTTTTACCGGATCCCAACTGAGGAAAAATATATTATTTAATCCAGTGTTTGTCGTTTAGGATATGGAGCACTTTTAGCCCATTAAACTTTCACTTTAAAGAACTTATTGTAATTTCTGCACTATCCAAACCACAATTTACCATTCAAATGTCTAACTCACCGGCCAGGAGTTGCTACCCCTTATACTAGATGAGATCATTTATGAAATCTTTAGTAGAACCAATAGTAAAACAGTCGGTCGATGCAGAACAACATCTACGTATTGGAGGAGAGCTTTGTCGACATGAGAATTCATCTTAAAGCACTCAAACCATTCGAATAAAAAAGGTGGTTCCATCTTGGCACACCTAACTGTGAAGGGTTTTAGGTCAAGTGTTAGCTGGGTTATTCAATTTGATGCAGAAACTGGCAAAGGAGAAGCTATTAGAATTCCATTTTGGCAAGCAAATAGAGGTCAGTTTCATGTCATTGGATGCCAAAATGGTAATATAGCAATCAGGTACTCATGCAAAGGTAAGCCAACTAATATAATTGTGCTAAATCCACAGATGGGAACCTTTTGTCGGATCCTTGATCCTATGAAACATCATTGTAGTATCTGTGGAGTTTCTTATGCATTCACTTATCTTCCAAACTCTTTCGATTATGTTTTGGTTAGTATATTTAAGCAAAAAATTTTGGATACAAACTCTTGGTTTAGTTTATATTTATCAGTCACTCGTCGGGGGGATAGACACTGTATATGCCTACCATACGTCCGAGGTCTTGATCTAAGGTATGTTGTGTCAAACGGCATCATTTGTTGGTTGAACTGGAATAATTATGGAGTTACTAAGAACCAATGTATCATACATTATTCTGTGCTAAATCATGAGTTTGGATACATACTCATTCCTTTAGAAGCAAGGTGTAGGTTTCAAAGGTTGTTGGTTGGTAATGGTTCCATGCATTATGTTGCCAACTACAATCAAACACATGGATATAAGTGGCTCATGTGGAATATTGTAGAGAATGCAGCAAGCTACTCATGGCATTATTGTATTGAAGGCCAATCAGTTGGATTTTTAGAAACTCCTCAACTGTTTAATGGTAATGAGTTAATTTTGCTGAAAGAGATTAATACAACATTGAAGAATCCAAATGATGGTAGGCGTTCAAAGATGACATTTACTGCTGTTGGTCAAGGAAGTTCATTTAGGAGGCATGTTTACACCATGGAGCACCCGTCGTCCATCTTTGTCAAATCTCTAAATTTTAATTATGATATGCTTTTTCCAGTTTAGCAAATTTAGATGTGCAATTTTATATGTATCTTATTTGGTTATCATGTGTTGCATGTAATGGTTTGAGTGTTTTTGACTATGATTATTTAGACGAATGGTTGTTTTAAAGTCATCCTAAAATTTAACCTGTCTTTATTTTTGCAAAGTTTGGAATAGGTATAAAGTTACTTTTAAGGAATCCAAATAACTCCCTTTTTAGTTAAATGCTTAAAATAGTATACCCAATATTCCTTAATAATGTACTAAATCATGATTCGCGTGGGAATTAACATCAAGATATCAAAAGAAGTTTAAGTAGAGTTTATTTTAGCCAATATAAATGACTAGAAAATAAGAAACAAGCTTCATGATTATAAAATTATCATATTTTAATAATATCAATAAATTTCATTAATTTTAATTTGTATCTTTAGGGTGAATAAAAAAAACAAAAAACTTTCCGACTGAAATTTCTTCTTAAAACTACAAGTTGTAAGTTTTTTATATATTTCATAAAAAAGTTCGAAAAATATCTATTTGAGTGTCAACATCATATATACTACTTGATTGACGTTACTACTATAACTAAAAAGATTTAAGCAAAAATATTTTTAAGTAATAATTTACAATAAAAACGAATTTACAAGAAATGTATGTTTAAGTAATAAATTAGCATTAAAGTAATGCTAATTTTTGTTTCTTGGATAAACGGTTAATACATTTATATTCAAAAATTATAGCAAATGACTCATACTATTCGGTACAATTATTAATAATATATTTATTACAAAAAAAAAAGTAGCTTTAGACATGTATGTTTAAGTTGATTACAACTTGCGAGATATAAAATAATAATCTTATAAGACTAATAATTTTTATGGATATTTATTAGGATAAGAAATTTTGTAATATGTATTAAGTGGGTTAAAGTCAACCCAAATCAGAATACAAAACTTAATATTACTCTTTTTCTGGAGCTCCTTTTTCTTTTTAATGAATTTTATGTTTATTTTTATGTTTTGTTTTAATTTCAATTTGGTTTAATTTTAATTCTTAACTTTTAGCATGAATGAAAAAAAGTAACTTTTTATGTAATAGATAATTTAAAAATTACTTATTAAAGAGAGAATAATATCATTTAACATTTTACGTAATAGATAATTTAAATTTGAATTAAATCATATTTTACAAGTTGTAACCTTTTTTTAACAAGTAAAAAAAATTAGAAAACGTATATGAGACCTTCTTATGCGTTAGATAATTTTAAAACATAATTATATAGAAGGTTAAAAACATTAAGTTACAAAAAAATTAACGAATAATTAAATTGACTTTGTTTAGCATCAGATAGAGAGACAAAATGAAAGAGATTAATATTAAGTAAGAATTAATAAGCAACCCAGATTGATAAAGTCAAAAGTTTTCTTTCTTTCATTAGGTAGTGTTTTATTTCAAAGGTCTATTTTTTATGAAGAGTATTCAAATGACAAATAAAATAAAAAGAACATTTTTATTAGATTGTGAAAATTAATGTCATTCTTATCGTATATTCACATTATTTCACAGCATGCAAAATGAATATAATAGACTATAATTTAATTAATGTGCAAAATAAAACAAACTTAAAACTTTTATAGTAGCAATCAAGCGTTGAAAGAGAACCTTCTGTCCTAAGTTACCATATTAAACTGCATCTTAAATTTATAAGGTTAAAGTTTATTTGTTGTCCTTAAAATTTTGTTTAAAGTTTTAAAAATACCATTAAGTTTTATATTGTTCTAATTTTTTCCCAAAAATTTTCTACTTGCATCAAATATATCTTGAGCGGCTATTTATGAAAGCAAATCAGAGAGATATTCCATGCAAGAACAATAATCAACTCAAGCAAATCAGACATAATTGTCATATATTATGAAAGCATTGATCTTAAACTATCTGAAATTTATACATGCAAATCGTAAACTTTAACGATAAAATCAAAACAAAATAAAACTTATGGGTATTTTGTTAATGGGTAAAGTATACTTTTTGTCCCTGAAATTTGACAAAAGTTTTAAAAATATCCCTAAGTTTTATTTTGTTTCAATTTTGTCCCAAAATTTTTCGATTTGCATCAAATATATCCCTGACGGCTAATTTTTCAAAAAATTAAGACAAATTCAACAATAATTTCATAAGAACAACGATCAACACAAGCAAATCAAGTATACTTTTTATGCATTATTATTAGATTGGCCTTAATTTTTTTAAAAATTTAACCGTCGAGGGTGTATTTGATGCTAATAAAAAATTTTTGGGACAAAATTGAAACAAACTAAAACTTAGGGGTATTTTTAAAACTTTTGCCAAACCTCAGAGACAAAAAAATATACTTTACCCTTTGTTAATTTTTTATCAATTTTCGAAAAGATATTTATGGAAATTATATTAAGCGGTTTACTAAAATTGATGTTGGGCATAACTGCATGGTCAATAACTAAGATAATATTTTATAGTTTATTGTCTTATAAGCTGAACATATTAATGTATTTATACTCTAATTCGAGTTTGTGCCTTCATATTATTTTGCACATCAGCTTTCTTTCTATTTTTATTTGAACTGCATAAATATAACCATATTTATACAAAACAAGGGCCTGTCAACATTGATAAATATATTTTGTTAGTTGCATTTGGTTTCCATTAGCTATTAAAATCTTATATAAATAGTTCTGGAATAAAAACATCCCACGTTCAGAATTCCATACGAGGTTAATTGGAAAATATTTTACGAGGTAGTATGAAATTATTAGCTAATAGTAAAAATAGCCGTATAAACAGTTACTTTGTTTAGATTCAACAATAAGATATGACATGTAATCAATTAAGGTTAACCAAATTTATTTTGTGTAAATTTTTTGAGATATAGAAAGTATAACATCAAAAACCACATCTATAATAAAATTTATGTACTCTCTTCACTAATTAATAAGGGTTCTTATCATTAGATCAGACTGTATGTTATCTCCAACTCTAAATGATTATTTTAACTCATATGTAATAGACAATACATGAATGTAGGAATATGTATGTTTTTAAATGGGAAGATGAAAAATCTGTGTGCTTCCTGACATAAGGAATAACTTTATTTTTAAGGGAAGGATGGTAGAAACAAAAACAAAAAATGATAGATAAAATAAACGGTCTATGTCAACATTAATGGAAAGGAAAAAGTTTGGTAACCAAAATTTTTCAGCCATAATCAGCTAAATCTTTCCATAATTTACTTCATTTATATCTCTTAATAACAGTTTTATTTTTAATTCCATTCTCTTATCATTCTACTTATCACCGTTCTTATCAAATCTGTTTATTAATGATATTAATTATAAAATTATATCCCTTTTTATTAGGCACTATTGTAATCAATACTTAATATTCTTTTTTATAATTTGATTTTTATATTTAAAAATATAATAAAAATTAATAATGATTATATTTAAAAACGGTAATTATAATATCAATTACATTAAATAATTGCAATTGATTCTTTGTCCGTTATGGTATTTATCATCAATTATTGGAGATATGAAACATGAAACCTATCCTAATATATACTTTATGTTAATTCAATCATAGTCATTCAAAAATTACAAGAATAACACCATTGCAAGCACAATAGTGTATAAGTCAAGAAATTTTACAAAAAATTGTTTTTATCATTGTAATTTGTATGGCAATTGATTTCGACCTTAATACAGTACCTATGGCAGAAGGTGCTGAAGAATTTGAACAACAGACGGACTCACCTAATGAAATTGTTGCCAGTCAATCAAGTTCTGAAAATATGGAAAACTACACTAGCTCTGATGAGGTATGATAATAACTCGGATTATTTTTTTGTGTATTTTTTAACATTTTAGTTATATACGTAACATTCTTGATCATGATTTATTTGCTACTTATGTAAAAGAAAAAATAAATTTGGCACCGACAAATGATACATGATCACTCATGTTATATATATATCCCCCTTCACTTTAGCATCATCACAAACAAAAATAAATCGTTATAAATAAACTGAATTTTTTACTTTTTAAATAGAACCGTGCAAGTTTGTACTTTATATATAAACTGGACAGATGGGTTCTATTGGTTATACCAAAACTTCATATACCTACTCAAATTTCTTTCCATTAGCCCACTCTTAATAACTAATCTATAATAAGTATTTCATTAAATCGGTCTTCTTTCATTTTTTCAATTATTTTTTTATATTTAAATTTATGCAGATAAAATATTATTAATGTAAAAAAATATTTGACGTGATGACAATGTATAGTACATACCATTATTAATAATTTTCTCTTTTAGCATCATCACAAACAATATAACCAAGACTATCATATATCATCACGTTTTTCGTACACATAGCATTCATTGATATTCTAATTAATTTAAATTTTATTCGATTCTCAAATTTTAAATTTTAGATTTAATTTTGCTAAAGAATTATAACATAATTTTTTAAATCAAAATTCAAGTTAAAAAAAATATTGATAAACAACTTTGGACTTATTCTATAATCTAACTGTTTAAAATAAAATGCCTTTCAGAGAAAATTTATTTGAAAGATTTTAAAACAAAATCTAGAGAAATAGGAGCTATGGTGCCTACTATATGCCTTTGATTATTATTATTATTATTATTGGAACATATAAGCAACCATTGCGCCTGTTCTGGAAAAGAAACGTTAGGACATGGGTGTTTTCATCCTCTTGTCTGTGTTTTAAGTTAAATGAGAGATAAATCATAGAAATAAGTATTTTGATGACCAATAATTTTTTTATAATATTTAATTCTAAATTACTTAAAATACAATAGAGATTGTAAATAAAAAAATAAAATATATATGTAAATAAAAAAATAATTACATGAAGTTAACATCCACGTTAACATACATAATAAAACGAAATTAGCACCTAAAATTATAGTATTGTGTTTTATTTGTTATACTGGATAGTGAAATTAGCCACTTTTGTATAGTTAACTATTGGGTAGAGTTTCATTTGTTTTTTTTCTTTCTTTGTTTTTTTCCAGGTCATAAACCAAGCCATTGGTGAGGAGGAGCTAGATCCCGAGGAAGGAATGTGCTTCGGCACATTAGAAGATGCGCGTGCATATTATTACTGATATGCAGCTAGGACTGGATTTGTCTTCAAAATAAGAACCACCGGCTGGGAGACTAGAAATGATCAGAGGGTGGTTGTTAATCAGGCTTTGCATTGTAACAGAGATGGATACCGCACTTTCCGTGTAAAGGCACCCAAGAGAAGGAAAATGGTGGCCTCAACAAACTGCAAAGCCCGTTGCTATTTGGCATTAGATAAAATGACAGGGCAGTGGAGAATTTCTTGAGTAGAGTATCCCATTCACACCCGCTTAATCCGAAGCTATCTGGAATGTTCTCAGCAAACCGTCAGCTAAGGATGCATGTGAAGGACCTGATACAACAAAATGACCAAGCTGGCATTAGACCGAGTAAGACATACCAGGCACTAGCCAATGCCGTCGGTGGCCCTGCCAATCTCACCTTTACAGAGAAGGATGTTAGAAATTACATTAGTCGTCACTTACGCATTTCCGGGGATGAGACAGATCCAAAAGAGTTACTTAAGCACTTCTCACGGATGAAGGAGCTCAATCCGAACTTTTTCTTTGAAATAGATATGGACGAAAACCATAGCATTAGAAATGTATTTTGGGCCGATGCTTGGTGTAGAGCTGCATGGGAATATTTTGGTGATGTTGTGACGGTTGACACTACTTACAAGACTAATAGGTACGAAATTATTATTTTTCTGTTGGACTTAATTAGACTTTTTTCCATGAAAGGCATTTGTAGTTTCCACCTACATTACATGTTTTTATATTTCCATTGTTTAGGTATGACATGCCATTTGGGTCTTTCGTAGGTGTCAACCACCATGGGATGTTTACGCTTCTTGGGTGCGTATTCGAATGGCTTTTTCATACTTAGTTGAAGTGCATGGGTAAGGCCCCCATATGTGTTATAATAGATCAGTCGCTGCAGATGCGTTCTGCATTAGAGACCACATTACCACACACACGCCATAGATGGTGTATATGGCATATCCTAAACAAGATACCAAACAAGCTGGTAGGTTACTGTCGTTTCGATCAGCTTATCACATGCATGAAGAGGATTGTGTTTGAATCCAAATCTAAGGACTCATTTGAGAGAGATTGGCATGATTTCATTGAAGAGTATGACCTCCATAATTCTAGGTGGCTAAATGGTAGTATAATCTTCCGATTCTTTGCTGCCTATGTGTGGCTTTTTTATAGATGTTATTTTATAGTCAATATGGATATTGCACTTATGGGTTAACTTATGCTATTTGTTTTTTTTTTGTATTTTATTTCCTATTCATTTGCAGATATGTTTGCTGACCGACACATGTGGGTGCCAGTATTTTTCAAGGACGAATTCTGGGCTGGCATGAGGAGCACACAGCATAGTGAGAGCATACATTCAGTTTTCGATAAGTACTTAAACAGTAAGAGCTCTTTGTTGCAATTTGTTCGCCAATACCAAAACTGTGTTATAGACAAGGAGCAAAAGGAGCTTGAGTGTGACGCTGCTGATTTAAGGGGTATTATCCCTTGTGTTTCTAGCTCACCAATAGAGAAGCGATTCCAGAGAGAATATACAAACTCCATGTTTCGAGACGTTCAGGATCAATTTATCAAAAAGGCCGATTGTGACATCTCCTCAGTCAACCATCATGGCACAAGTAAAGTTTGTGAAGTTGACCAACAAAAGATGGTGTTTGACATGTCAGTGTATAGCAGATACCAAGTCGTGTATTGCTTGCAGTCATCAGACGTTCAATGTGATTGCTTTATGTTCCAATCGAATGGTATTCTATGATGCCACAGTCTTGTTGTTCTCCTACATTTTCGTGTGATAGCAGTGTCCTCACAATACATTCTATCCCGATGGAGTAAGAATGTTAGTCGGAGACACACATACATCATGAGTAGCATTGACATGGACCGTTCTGATGAAAGCATGACCATTTTTAGGGAATTGTGTTCTGATTTTTACAACGTTGCTCAGGATTTCGTGGCTACTCCGGAGGTTGCTGCTATATTGCGTGATGCCATGGACAGTGCTCGGCAGAAGCTCAAAGAACACAAGGAATCCGAGCATCAAGCTGCACATGTACCAAGTGCGGTTTACTCACATACGCGTGATGAGTGTCCCGTTAGTATGGATGAGCTACATGGCCCACGTCGTGTTCCTACGCGAGGTCGTCCAACGTCCACCAGACTTGGGGCAGATCTAGAAAAATCTATTAAAAAGAGGACACGCAAACACAAGAACACTCGCAATCACAACAAGGTAAAAATGAGATCTACCCCATTTTTCACGTCATTTGTTTATTTTAAGTGGGTTGAATGGATGATAAGTGATGATGTTATTTTTCAATATGATTTGTGTGTTAAAGGACCTAATGGTAATGCACAACCATCTCCTACCAATGTGGCATCTTCTTACAAAGATACGCAATGGGCTTGTTCAGAAATGACAGAGAATTTGGCTACGCATTCTGGCTCCTTCATATCACTATTGAATTCATTCCATAACGCTGAACAATTGTGTATGTGTACCTAGTGTATTTTTCGTAGCATTCATGTCATATCCATTTACTTATTGTTTCCTCTTTTGTTTTGTTTTTAAATTTTTTTTCCACAGGAAGCATTTTTGAAGGATTCGAAGTTTAACAACACTACAAATCATAAGCATTAGAGTTTAGCAACTACTTTGTACTTTGCCCATGCTTCAATGTTATTTTACATTATCATGATTTTGGTGGTTTATTGGGTTTATTTTATGTATTTTAATATACTCAACTTTTATTTTACCTTGCTACAGCTTCATCTACCATTATTAAACAAAATACAATAACAGACTTGGGCAATTAAATTACAACTTTTTTATTCTTTTACTCTTTCTTACCGTTATTATTTGTTACTAATATTTTATCTTAATAAATGTTTAGTTGATAATTTGATCATTATGATAATGTGGTGTAATACATGAATTTTAAAATTGAATATCAAAAGTATCCGTACACAATAAGGTCTTTTTTTCATTATTTAAAAAATTAGACATCAAAAAGGCATATCCAGACATGTATTTTATTTACCTCCAATAACATCCGTTAATTTATTAGAATAACAACCATGATCGAGCATTTATTGCTTGGGCATACATATTATTAGCTGGCTGTTAAGCATGGATAATTGTAAAGTCCATAAATTTTTAGCAGATATTCGAAAGAAAGTTCAAACTTCAATCAACGTGATCTCGATTTGAGCAAAAAAAAGCCAAACACGTATAAAAAAATAATCTAACAATTTCAAAATAATTTTTTTATTACATAATTATTAACTGGGATATTGAATCCTCTTTTTTTTTTGTTCAGTCCAAATCCAAATCCATTCGCAAATATTTCATGATAAAAATCACATAAATCCTGCAACCATATCAACCGTAAATACACACAGCAACTCTAGTCCTAATTAATTGTTTGTGTATATATTTACCCTGCTGTCCAATATAGGTAATCCTTTAATAAAGATGCACCCGGTTTTAGTTTATATCCGATAACATCCATCTGTATTCAATGATAACATCCATTAAATTTTGAAAACAAATTAACAAAAACCACACACCGACCAACTCCAATCTCAATTTATGGCTTATAGTTCTGTTTAGCTTTCTTGGCCCGTTCTGCCCTTCGAACCAGTGATCTTGTCCGTGGGTTCATCCAAGGATCTTCAAGATTTTTCTTCTTTTCCCTATCTTCCACATGACGACATGGTACATTGAGTACACCATCTATCTCACTCCTAGAGATGTTGTCTTTGCAAATTAGAATGTCAGTTACAATTTCTTTCCGAATTTGTTGCAGCTAGGCCTGTGGTCACAAACAGATGTATTTGTGTTTGGTATAGAACACTCTAAAGACGCAACTATAAATCCAGCCAACATAAGTAGAATTCATCCAAGAAGAGTTATTTATCAATTATTAAATACGCAAATAAGCATCAGTATATATTTTGGACTTCACTAACCGTATTCCAAATAGGCATGTTCAATTCATCCTCTGCCAAGCTCTTTGGATCCCACATTTCCATCCATTTAATGACATATATGCCACAGTCCCACCTATGCAACACAAATGACAAAAAGTTGTGCCAACCTATTAAAATTTGTGTGGGTTGATTTTTTAAACCTTTCTTCATTTTCATCTCGAGACTTACCCATTTGGCTGTTTTTGGAGCCTTGTTTCATAGCAACACTCATAGCCCTCGGCTGTGAATACTATAATCGGGTCTACAGTTGCTGCCAACTCTTGGAGAAGAAAGCCCTTCGACAAGCCAGACAGAAAAAATTAGGGAGGAAAATATAAAAAAGAAAAAAAAAACAATGAAGGCCACACCTAACACCCGAAAAAATATGCATCATCAAATCTATTCTCACTTACAAAATATTTATCTATTTTCTCTCGGTGCTCCGAGTGTGGGCCACTGTGCATGGAGTCTAACACCCATAGGTTATCAGTCTTCCGGTGGAGTACATATAGCCACCAGTGATCATCTCGACACACTGGAACAAACCACTTCATCGTTGAATAAAGCATGTTAGCATATAGTTATTTTTTTTCATATTGTAATAAAAAAATAGATTTTGTGTGTGGATAAGTAAGTACGTAAATTACTAACATAATCAACTTTTTCGCCTTCCCTACATCGAACCAGTGCTGCCCGCGGCCCATGAAGCTGCTAAGAATAGGGACAAAATCAGTGTTCGTCCCGGCACATCGTTCAATGTTATCATCAGTCAATATTATGGCCTGTAAACCCATTTTGCATTAGTTATACACCTAACGTAATAATTTAGAGTACCCTTCACTGAGGCAATTATGGTATTAATTAATATTAAGTGGGTAAGGACAGATTGCACTAACCATTAGTCTCGGTGGAATACAGTAAAAATTCGTGCAAAACCTTGCGTTGCTCGAAGCATTGAACATGGCACAACAGTAATCAACCACCTGGATAGAGTAAACGTATTACATTTCATGACACTTTAATGCAGAACACATACACAGCAATTGATTATAGTTTTTTTTGTTTGCTCTTATCGTATCGCTTACTCTTCTACGCCATCCCAATGATTGAAGGTCCGCTCGCTGCAGCTGAACATCATCACTCCCATTGCGAATCCACGCGAGCGTGAGATTCTTTGCACCCCTCCGATCTGTCACCCACTTGTATATCTTGTACATGTCATCACCCGTAGGCCTTGCAGCACCCCCAGATGGCATTAGTGTGTCCACCACAGCTTTTGTTTTTCTTATGTTTTCTGGTGCTTCAGGTTCCGGAGTCGCGTTTCGATCATTTGTTATCGGAGATCCGGGCGGTGAGTCCGGTATGTGCAACTGAGTGATGCCAAGCGAGAATGACGGGATTGGAAAGTCAACTTGAGGTGGGTCCTCTGGTGCAACATACTACCATTGCAAGTTCTCCGGGTTCCCTGCACAGTCATTAACAATTAAGTGCTCTTAACCGAGTGCCCTTAACAATTAAGTGCTCTTTTTTGAGCCAAAACTAAAATAAAGAAAGTTGTGTAACCAGTATAAGATTATATGGATAACATCTATTATTGATTAAACATTCCACCTTATAAGAAGGAAAGAGTCAGAGGTAAAAGATTCATGCACCTAATATAATTTTCAATAATTTGTATTATTGTTAAATTCATCTAACTTGCCTTTGCTTTGCAGGTCCTTCATCGACATTATCATCTGTTCCGTTTCCAACAGGTGTGTCAGGCATTGTCTCATCCTCTTTGGGCATTTCAGCACATGTCTTCCTCATACTCACAGTATTCCCCCTAATGGACCTGTTTTTGGACTCTTAAATAAATTAGAAGTTGAGCACCTATAAATGATAATAACAAAAGACACATGATACAAATCTGATGTAATCAAGTCAATCTAGTATGCTTAAATGCATAAATGATGTTAATTCTAAAGTTTACCCAAAGCTTATTCGTGCATAATAAAGTAAAGAATGAATAGTAACATCCACAATGCCAACAAGTTAGCAGCCATAATGACAGACAGATAACATCTGGTATGAGGCATGCATAACATCCGAAATGAAATGATAAAATATTAGCTATTCAAACTCCTATTCAAGATAAATATACCAGTTACAGCCCCTACTGTTGCCATCCTTCTCAAATAAGCACAATATTATACGTAGGTAAAATATATTAAAATTACTTTAGAGATGGTAAAATTTTATATGCAAACAAATGTAATGATAAATTATGTCAACGCAGTTTCCCAAAATTAGAAAAAAAATTATACTAGTATACTATTATAATGAGGTAGGTTAAAGCATTAAAACTCCATGCGATAACTGAAAATTCAGTAACTTGCCTTTCCTTTGAAGGCTCGTCCTTAACATTATCATCTGTTGCAATTACCATAGGCATGTCGGCCACTGTCTCCTCCCCTGTAGGCGTTTCCATACATGTCTTGTTCATACACACTTTATCCCCTCCAATGCTTCCGTGTTGTGAACCTTGGCTACATTTTCTGTTTACATAAATTGGAAGATGAACAACTATAAGTGATAATTAAAAAGGTCACTTAGCATAAATATAATACGACCAAGTAAATCTAGTACACCCAAGTATAGTATAGAATGGACAATAACATCCGTTAACATCCGTAAGGCCACATGGATAACATCAGGTGTCAAATATACATAACACCCAAACTAATAAGGCAAGAATTAGCTCTTCAAAATACTATTTAAAGTAACTAGTATTGGCATTACTTAACGGGAGAGGACACAAAGTCATCAAATTTATTATATTATGGAATGAATGCTAAAACACAAGAAGATGTATTTACATGTGTAAGGTCTATTGCCATGCTCAAAATAAGTATCTCCAACAGTTTTTAAAAGATAGATTTACTAGCTACAGCATCAACATCACACTTCTAAAATTAGATAAATAATTAATTACTCTATACATGGTAAAAGATTTTTATACTATAATAATATTAAAAAAACGCAGGTTAGAGCAATAAAAGTTTATAACAAAACTAAAAAATCATGGAATTGCCTTTTTTTGGAAGGTTGTTGATCAAATTCAACAGATGATGCATGACCAGCCCGTATGTTGGTCTCGTTTTCATCTACCGTGGTAGCTTCTTTACGAGTCTTTCTATTAGACTTTCTTTTTTTCCTAATGCTTCCTCTCTTTGATACATGGTTGGGCTTGTTCGGTAACCCGGACATCTTCCCAATTAAATTTAGAAGCCCCTATAGTGGACAACATATAAGTTTTATTTAAGTAAGAGATTAAAAGCAGTGATCCGATTAACATATCTTTCACACTTATCACTATTAAAAGATTATATATATATATTATGCCTCACTGAGTGAGATGTGCTTTCCTCTTCATCCTTCTTCTTCAGATCAACAAGCGACCAGTCTCTGATCCACAGTTCTCTCCCATTATATCTTCCTAAATCTCCATGCTTGTTAGCATGGAGATATATAATCTGAAAGTTATAGTAATTGCTATAAACAAGGTATACTATAAAATAACAAACAACAAATTAAAGGTTAGGGATATACGGCTCACCAGTAATGCGAACATACATCCATCCACTGTCTTCTTCCCTACATCCTGAAACCTCAGAACTCCCTCAATTAAAAAATCATAAATGTACCTCGCCCAATACATTTTCCTTGGGTTCGATACATCAATGGCAGCCCGTATATGTATGTCTGAAACAGTAGCCTTTGGCGAGGGAAAGAAGAAACACTTCGCTATCAACATGATGAACTGTCTCCGGAAGTTCATTCTATCGACATCGGACTGCATCGAGTATGTGATAACATCCCTTTTCAAATCTACTTGTGTCTTTCCTATGAAGTTGTTAACAAGTCGGTGCTCTACTGCTATTTCTGGACTTTTGAAACTATTCCCTGCCAAGCACAAAATTGAGTCGATGCAATCCAAATCTTTAATGGCTAATTTAACCAAAAACATATACTCAACGAAAGTACTGTGGATTTTTTTTCTTTTCTCCCTATTTTATTTGACGATTGCTTACCATGATTTGGTAGTCCAAAACACCGCGCAATTGATTCAACCGATATGGAAATTTTTCTTGTTCCGACGACCAAAGACTTCTCATCCCAACTATATGATGATGCTAATGCAACCATCATATCTTGGTTGACAGCCCATTCAGGCACATATTGCAGCCAGCCAAGTCCCATGTTTTGCACCTCCATTATTTTCTCTCTGCTCACGTCTGAGTCTAATTGCTTCATAACTGAAGCCACGCAACATGGCGAGCACCTAGATACCAGTGTTTTCTACACAAACATACATAATTAGCACAAAGTGACAACGAAGGAGAATGTCGGCTTTAACATTTACTATCAGAAAATAATATCCCAAGTTTACAGTTAATTCACTGCTAATCATTCAAGGTACCTTTTTTGGTCCACCAGTTTTTTTCCGCAATCCTCTTTCGGGATTGTTATTCTTATGTGTCTCTTTTTTGTTCCTAGTACGAGTCATACCTACTTCTTGTTTTTTGAACACCTGTTCACAAACAACTGCTATATATACTCAAATAACTCACTTAAATTAATCATTAACATACCAACTGTAACAGCCCAGACCACCCGCTAGCACGATATTGTCCGCTTTGGCACACAAGGCCTCACGGTTTTGCCTTTGACGATAGGGATGCTAGCCGAAGCCCCCCACACTCACTCGTCAAAACGCGTCATGCTAGGGAGAGGTATCCACACCCTTATAAGGCATGCTTCGTTCCCCTCCCCAACCGATGTGGGACCTTACAATTCTGTAACAGCCCAGACCACCCGCTAGCACGATATTATCTGCTTTGGCACACAAGGCCTCACGGTTTTGCCTTTGACGATAGGTATGCTAGCCGAAGCCCCCCACACTCACTCGTCAAAACGCGTCATGCTAGGGAGAGGTATCCACACCCTTATAAGGCATGCTTCGTTCCCCTCTCCAACCGATGTGGGCCTTACAATCCACCCCCCTAAGGGAGTCCAGCGCCCTCGCTGGCATATCGATCCGGGTTCTGGCTCTGATACCATCTGTAACAGCCCAGACCACCCGCTAGCACGATATTGTCCGCTTTGGCACACAAGGCCTCACGGTTTTGCCTTTGACGATAGGGATGCTAGCCGAAGCCCCCCACACTCACTCGTCAAAACGCGTCATGCTAGGGAGAGGTATCCACACCCTTATAAGGCATGCTTCGTTCCCCTCCCCAACCGATGTGGGACCTTACAATTCTGTAACAGCCCAGACCACCCGCTAGCACGATATTATCCGCTTTGGCACACAAGGCCTCACGGTTTTGCCTTTGACGATAGGGATGCTAGCCGAAGCCCCCTACACTCACTCGTCAAAACGCGTCATGCTAGGGAGAGGTATCCACACCCTTATAAGGCATGCTTCATTCCCCTCCCCAACCGATGTGGGCCTTACAATCCACCCCCTAAGGGAGTCCAGCGCCCTCGCTGGCACATCGATCCGGGTTCTGGCTCTGATACCATCTGTAACAGCCCAGACCACCCGCTAGCACGATATTGTCCGCTTTGGCACACAAGGCCTCACGGTTTTGCCTTTGACGATAGGGATGCTAGCCGAAGCCCCCTACACTCACTCGTCAAAACGCGTCATGCTAGGGAGAGGTATCCACACCCTTATAAGGCATGCTTCGTTCTCCTCCCCAACCGATGTGGGCCTTACACCAACATGTTTATCAATAGCATAGATATGCTAATATACCAAGTACGAAAATTCCATAGACAATGCTATTATTCATTTATGATTTCTTTTATTTACATGGGTGAAAAAAACGCCACGAGTGGTTGCATTGAATTGAGTGTTTTCAAATCTCAGAGACTCTGCATTGGGTCACTCTTGTACGTAGTAACTAGCACATGCAACAACCATGTTCATGTCCATGAATTGTTGTTATTATCAAAATAAAAATTATACATTGAAAAATTAAAATAAAGTGTGGAATTGTGACAATTATTCATGTTATGTGTTGATGATTGTTAACAAAGAATTCCAAGAGAGTATATATATATCATTATGTCAAACAAATAAAGCTTCTAAAAGCAAAATTCCAAATAAAAATTGCCACTAATTAACAAAT
>NC_029793.2:16186979-16197126 GCF_000816755.2 Arachis ipaensis
ATATATAATATATAATAGTAATAAGAAGAGGAAACAATAATGCAATCATTTTCATACCAAAAAAAAAGATAAAGCATATATCTCTCTCAAAGGTAACTGAATGGAACTTTACAAGGAATTTAGTGAAGTCTATTTTATTTATTTTTAATTTTTGATTTATATGTATGAAATATTTGCTATGGAAAGCCAAGTTGGTTTTACGAAAGCGCTATATGAATGAAACTAATTAAATGAAACTAATTAACATACCAACATGTTTATCAATAGCATAGATACGCTAATAACTTTGCTTAGTTCAATATAAAAGTCATGATTACTTACTATGTGTCCATAATTGTCATTATCACTTCACTAAAGTAACTATTCAAAATTCAGTGAATTAATTTGTTTAACTACATACCATTAATTAAATAGTCATATATGTATGTATGTTCAGTATTTAACATACACTAATAAAGATAAAGCACTTCACACTAAAAAATTTCATGCAAAATTCCAACTCAACCTTTTATAAAATTAAAGCAATTCACACTAAAAAAATCAAAGCATAATATCTCAATTGCACCATATCTAGAAGGATTTTTTTCTTCACATGAAGTAAAAAAAAATTATTTGCCAATAACTTTAAGTACTCCTAACGTACTCCCACTCCAGCCCAAAATGGCATCTTTGCAAGTTTTTCCCTTTTCCCAAACCCAGCAAAGTGAGATAAAGAACAAAATTTCATCATTAACAACGAGTCCAACCACAAGCAACAACTGATAATGGAGCCCCAATATGCCAATTATTCGAAACACAATTAATAGAGAGATAAAACTATATAACATACCTATAGGACTCGGAGACAACGGTATGTGATGCTCGGCTTTTCAAGTGGAGACTTTCGAAATATGGAGGCAAATTGAACGAAATGGCTGTTTCATATTTGTCACATTATTAATTACTTGAAATAAAGCACAACACCAAGTATGAAAAATAGCAACTCAAACCACATAACATATACTAAACCAATCAGGGAGCCATAACACATCAGAAAATTAATGTATACTTATCACAGTTTGACTTAGCCTGGTCTTATTGGCTGATTTTGATGCTTACTCACAACGCACCCAAACAAGTTCATAGCATTTTTTTCAGTTGTTTAAGAAAAAATATTCATAGAAAATGGGGAATTGAAATACTGATAGAAAGACTTTTAATAAATAGATTGTCATATTGGATAACATCCATGAAGAACACACCAAATTCCATTGAAGAGTTACGACAGAAAGTTTATATGGTGTCTTGCCATATCCATAATGAATTAAGAGGAAATACTTTCTCCCAAAATAAAAACCAAAAAATACAAAACTCAACTTAACACACAGTATCAAGATTCAAGAGTAATATATACTGTAACATATAATCAGAACATATCACTCGCATTGCAAAACGAGTATATCATTGCATAATTACAGAGTGACTCCACAATCCCAATTAACAAAGATTCCAGATAGGGAAATAAGAATGATTATCATATAAAAGTATTAATAATGCTATAAGAGAGAAGTCACATTACGACAAACACAACGAAGATAGTTTTCAAAAGCATTATCATGTAACATTTCTAACGGCCGGAATAGTTCGAACAAAAAAGATTCAGTGAGTTGCAATAGACAGGAAAAGCATTCAAATAATCAAAGTCCAATGCCTATAAAGAGAAAATGAGCGAGCAAGCGAGAAAAGGGTTTTACTTACCGTGGAAAACGTGAGTGAATGCGAATATGGTGAAGCTGAGAGTGTGAAAGTGAGAACTGGGAATTGCGTTGAAGCCGTTGGGTGCCAGAATCGTGCGGAAGAAATAGGGATTAGAGGAAAACGCGTATCTGCGTGTTATTGAAGAAGAGAAGCGCCGGAAAACAACAAAAAACACCCATTTTCTGCTACCTTCCCTTCATCCCTATGCCCAAAACGTAATCTTTTTGCAGCTATTCCCTTTTCCCTTTTTCTAAACCCATGAAAATCAGATAAAAATCAAAACTTTCATCCTTAACATCAACTCCAACCACATGCAACAACATATAATGTACTCTCCATATGCCAATAAACGGAAAAATGAAACTAAATAACATACCAACATGAATCAGATACAATGCTATGGCATGCTCCGATGACGAAGTTGCTGGGTTTCTTCTTTCTGCATCTTTTCGTTTTCCTGGTTACTGGGGTTGTGGATGGAATAAAATTGGGGAGAAAAATCTTGATATCTTACTCTATGTAATTTCTTCGTGTTTTCAAATGTTAACTCACTGGATTGAAATTGCATTTTATTTGAATTAAATGTTGATAGAGATTTTTAGGGATTTGATTGAGATGAAACATAAATTAATTTTGGGAATGGAATTAATTACTCTAGGAATGAAGAAGGAGGAAGGGTGATAAGTATGTTATCGATAAGCAAGTGGAGTACACTCTCTTATCATGAGACTGGCATTTAGTTTCTACTATATCTATACTATACTCTTTTTTTTGGCTACGTAGCAGTCCCCTAATGGAAAATCTAGGGAGAGATTATGCCGCTTAAAGATATACCATTGCTACACAAGCTCTGCACTCGATTAATTGCATTTATGGCATTCATTTGTTAATGTCAATATAAACATTCCCCTAACTTTATTAGCTTTAAAATCTTTGCAATGATCCCCATCAATCAAACAGAATTTGGATATCCATTTATGGATCATCTAAAATATACTCAAATAAACAATTTCATTCAATGGTAACCTTTTGAAGCAAAATATTGATAAGCCGTCATTATTAAACTAAAACTAGACTTACTCATTTAATTGACTAGAAAGAAATGACTAATCTTAAAGGACAGTACAAACAAATGTGAAGTATGTGCTATATAAAGCCTGGTATATTAGCCATCATTATTTAGTTTCGAGAAATTACCATTTTATCAAAAAATGATTATTCAAAATTTGTGAGTCCTCACAAGCATGAAAATAGCCAACTTAATTTTCCTTATTTCATACCTTAATAGTGAAAAAAATTCGCTATAAAATGGCCTTAAAAAAGCTACTATTTCATACTCAAAAACTAAACAACTAACTAACACTTATAACTATCAATAGACTATTTCCTTTCATTGTCTTTGCTTTGCTTCTCAGTTTCAAAAATGAGTGACATTCCCCCTAAGAGAGTCATCCTGCCAGACCTTCCTAACGAGATCATGCTTGGGATATTTTATCATTGTGATGCAAGAACGCTTTTAAATGTTCGATCCACATGCCGCTATTGGAGAAACAAACTTAACTCCTATGAGTTAATAACAGAAATGGGAACAAGATGGAAAAGCAATGGTTGCTCCCTCTTTGCACATTTTGGATTCTCATCTAGGTGGGCTACTCCCCTAGATTGGATGATGAAAATTAATGCATGGAGTGCTCAAACATCTGCATTCCAATTTCCATTTCTGTTAACACAAGAGGGATGGTTTCACATTTTTGGTGTTCAGAATGGTATATTTTGTATACGTTATTGTTCTATGGGAAAAAGAACCTTTATACTTACTTGGAACCCAACAACTAGAAGGTCTAGCATCATGAATGATCCTAGAAAATATTATTGTGATGATTGTGCTTTTTTTTCTCATTTGTTTATTATCCCAGGTCCGTTAATTATGTCATTGTCCACCTATTCAAGGAAAAGCCAGAAAGTCCTACATGGACATTAACAATGTCTACAAATTTAGTCAGGGATTGGAATGTGTCGCTCACATGTCCACCCTACATTGATAGATTGGATCCTGATTACGTTTCCCTTGATGGTGTTATTTATTGGGTAAGTTGCTTACTTCATGAGGAGGATGTTGACCCTCCATGTATTGTATCATTCTCTGTAGTAACATTTATTTTCCATAAATTTTCCCTCCCAACTGAAGCCTATGCCCATTGCCATAATCTGTTGATCCGAAATGATAAGCTTTGCCTGGCTATAAATAATCATGATGATCAGTCATATAGCTCTACCATTTGGCAAGCTAATGCTATCAATGATAATATTATTTGGAGCAAGCTTTATACGTTTAATGGTATTGGAGTTCCTTACGTACCTGCACTATTTGTTGATGATAACTTTTTACACATCATGGAAAGGCATCTACCAATGATGGATATGGATGGTATGAAGTCCACTTATTTCCATATTCTCAAGTACAATGAAACAAATCACACAAGAAAAACAATTCGGTGAATCCAATATGACAGCTTCGTGAAAATGAAATCAATCCACAAGTTCAACGAAAGTTTCTTTCCAGCCTAATTTACAACTTTGATGTCTTCTTTGTTATATTTGGTGTGCTGGTAGTGTCTATTTTTAGTTTCTATCATGTTTTGTTTTAATCTTTCTTGCTGTCACTTAGTTGTTAGCATTTGTATTAGTTTAGCCTGAGTATGAACGGGAAAGATTGCTCATGAGAATATATGTGATATGTCCAAACCTACTTTCATATTAATAGTAACATGTTCCTTTTTTTAATGATGACTTGGGTATTATGTATTCATCTTTTTCTTACAATTAGAATGGCTCTTAAATTGTGAAGGGGTTTGAATCTATATATTACTTTCAAATTCAAAAATTTATATGTTTATTGCAGTATGATGGTAAATTGTAGTAGGATTATATCAATAGTGGATTATAGAATATTCCAATCATAACTTACTATTGAGTTATACCTAACTGGATCCAATATAGACAACTCATATTTTTACTTTTAATTTACATAAATATATGAACATATTTACTTATAACTTATTTTTTACACAAAAAAATATTTCCACTTCAATTTTAACCCAGTCTTCTTATTTAAATTAGCAAATAACTGTACGACAATGTTATAGATATTATGTAATATAAATATAAACAAAAAATATACAATAAACGTGAAACTCTTGATTCAATTGGACAACTAGCGTCGTTAAGTTTACCATTAAAATTTTTTGTGTAGAAAAAAACGAGATAGATTTAAAAAAAATTGTGATACATTAGTCAAAGAAATAATGTGTAAATTACATACATAATCATGTAAAACATTTCAGGAGATTATAATTATAATCTGCATTAAAGTCAAAAGATATATGCAATTAAAGGTATTGAGTTACCTAGATTATTTTTTTGATAGTTTAATGTTGATGGTAATTAATTATGGTCAGAGTACATAAAGAATACACAAGGTTAACCACAAAACTTTTTTTTTGTTTTCTTTCTATATTCATTTAAAATTTTAAAAATGAAAAGAACCAATTTTTCCCATTTTGGTTCTAAAATTAAGATATTAGGATATATCTTATACAAATTGAAAACTGTCAAGAAAGAATGGAAACAAAAAAAAAATGTAGGGAGGGTTTTGAAAATTTTAAAAAAATTTAAAGCAAAAAAATTTACTTTACTCAATCTATAATTATTAGTTAAAAACTTATACCCTAATAAATTATATTAGTTACAGGTATTATTGTATCTATTATTTTTTATTAAAAAATTACTGATATCAAATTTTGATAACTTGAGAACATATCGTGAACAACTTTTGTTTTAATTTTTTTTAATACAACAACGGAGTTGACACGCAAGATTGATACGCAACTTTTGGAAACTTTGGAATAGGAATAAAATACAAAATGTAGGAATGTTTTTTAAAATTTTAAAAAATTTCAAAGCCAAAAAATTTACTTTACTCAATCTATAATTATTAGTTAAAACTTATACCCTAATAAACTATATTAGTTACAAGTATTATATCTGATATTATTTTTTATAGTTGCTGATATCAAATTATGTAGTGCTTCATTTTAAATACCTATTTTTTTATAAGGAATGTTCAAATGACAAATAGAGTAGGAAGAAATTTTGCATTACATTATCAAAACTAATGTCATTTTTATATTATACTAGCAAGATACCCACGCGATGCAAAGACTATGATGACATGAATGCAAAATATATTTGGAATACTATTTAACGTAGAAAATAAATGAGCATTGATATTTTTGTGAAAAAATATATAAAAATTTTAAAGTAAGCAGAAAATACTACCATTAAAAAAATGCTATAGAATATTTTATGTTATTCATGAGAGATATTGTCAAAATATAAATGATGCTCTAAATTTTCTGCTATTTGACCCAAATGTTAGAAATTCTAATAGTGCACAACTAAACAATCTTAAAATTTATATAGCACCAATCAAATATATAAATAATGACAACTTTCTGCCCCAAGTTACTATATAACCTTCTTGGGATTTTCTATTAAAAGCATGGTTTATCTTATAGAAACTTCAATTTGTAGGTTTTTAATTCATCGGGAAACAAATCTCGGTATTAAATGGAGAATTTGTTCTCTATAACCTACACAAATGGCAGTCTATAGTCTCGATAATTAGTCCAGTAGAATATATCATGTCTGAAACAAATCTCGGTATCTGAAATAGTATTCCTTTAGCAGCACAGTAAACAATACATTGACCTTTATAAAAAAACTTAATATTTTATACTCAAAGAATGACTACACAATGACAAAACTAAAAATGGCTTTGAAGACACATTTTTTTTTGATACAATCAGGAAACCAAACTCTTTTTTCCATTTAGCAAACAAATGGATGACGTGCTTCTAACTAGCATAAATATATAATATTAACTTCAGTGATGGAAACTTATATCCACAAATGTCTATAAATTTCTAACCTTTACAAAACCCCCATTTTCAACATTGCCAAAAAATGAATAAACACAATACACCACCAAAAACTGCAACAAAATCTCTCCCAAAAGAGTTAATCATTGATATTTTGTGCTGAACTAATCCTCTTACTATTGGGAGGTGCAGACTGCTGTCAACAGAGTGGATGAAATACCATCAACTTTTGAATTCTTATCGCAACATTATATGTTTCATTCAAAGAATCAATGCTCAATTCTAATTCAAGCTTCCTTTTCTCAATGGCCAGCTCAGAAAAATTTGATGATTAGAGTCAACCCAGATAAAGGTAATAGATTGTATTCATTCTTGCCACCAATATTAAGCCAGTCTCTAACCTTTAACATCATTGGGATTGAAAATAGTAATATCTGTTTTTCATATAAGACGAATGAACATACACATTTTCTGTTGGTATTCAATATATTAACTCGAAAAACCAAAGAGATTCATACGTACAACAAATTTGATTCCATAATCTCAATGAATAATATCTTAGCTTTTGTATATCTTCCAAGAGAGACTCAGTATTGTATTTTTCATGGTTTTAAAAAATCATCAAATGATAAACATATTCTATATAAGATATATTCTTCCGAAACTCGAGAATGGACATGAATGCATGGTTGTCATGGTGTTATAGGAAAAATTAGTCCTGAATATGTCTCACTTGATGGTCATTTGTATTGGATCAATTGTTCAGCTAACCAGTCCTCACTACCAGAGTCAATTGTAATTTTCTTGATTGTAACGAGAGAATTCAATATTTTGCCTATACCAGTACAATTTCGATTACATTGTCATAAGATATTAACTTATCAGGAAAAGGTTTGTTTCGTCTCTTACCCTGGAAGTGTAGATAACTGTCATGTATCCTTGTGGAGCATTGAACGAAGAATGAATGATACTTTCTCATGGAAGGGAAGACTCAAGTTACAAGGTGTAAAGATATACGACAATCCTAGAATATTTATAGTCAAAGATCTCATTACATTAACGGATGAGAGTATACTTGCAGGAAGACCTTCTAATGAAATTGTACTATCAAGATTCAAATATTCCGAAGCATATTTAAGACACCATCTTCAATGTGAAGCATGGTGGCATCCGACTGAAGTCAATTTTATTAACCAACTTTGTCTAGGGTTATTCCCAGTTGAGTAGGATTGTAAAAAACAAAATTATTTGTATTATTCTTTTCAACAAAATATGAGTCAATCAAGTTGAATGCTTTTTTTTGAAGTAATATTTCAAGAAAAAATATTATTGTTGACCAAATTCCCTGTAATTTAATTTGTATAAGTCAATAAAAATAGTATTTCACCTTATATGAATAAAATATTCAGGGAAAGAATTCATACATACCAGAAATGATAAGTATAAATATATCAATTAGAGAATTACAAGTAAAAAGATCGTGAATACAACATCTATTTTAATCAATAAGAAGGTTTTTTTTACTAATAATTGTAATATCCGATCTAACCGAAATTAATTAAATAATAAGTTAAATAAGAGCGAATATGGTTGGAAGATTTAGCAATTGGAATTTGATAATTCAAATATGATATTTGGATTCAGTGAATTTTTCCGAGTCGGAAAACATAGTTTTCTGCGTAAAAGCGCGCAGTGGAATTTTGACCGGCAGTACCGGCTGAGATCTGTCTGGTACTACAACTGAGGAAATTGATTATGGGTAAATAAGATTAATAAATGAGGAACTATAATTAGGGAAGGTAGAAATATTTAAAGTGCAATTTAGAGCGCTAATCTTAAAGGTTTTGGCCCAAAATTGGGCCAATGGGCAAAAATAAGTGAACCGGGCCTAAGTGGGCCCAAGACCCAACATATATAAACATTAGTTATGAGCATTTCAGCTCATTTTGCCCTAAAGAAGGGGTGTTGGGCGCTGAAATTGGGAAGAGAGAAAACCTACCTCTCTTTGATCTTCAAACCACCATAACTTGAGCTACGGAGCTCCGATTGACGAGCCGTTTGCGGCCTGGGTGTTTAGGGATGCTCCAACATGGATTCTAAGTGGGTTCTATCCCTACTTCATATGGGCTGAGATAAGAAGTGTTCAAACCCTTGTGATTTGTCATTTTTATGAGCCCTAGGTTGATGTATGTATGTGATATTGGTTATGTTAGTGTATTTGGTGATGTTGGTGCACAATTGGGAGATTGGTATTGCTTGAGGAGCTTTGGTGAGGCTTGGAGCTAAGGTTGGTGAAGACTTCCATAGAAGAGGCTCAATTGGTTTGGCTACAAGGGGTACGGTTTAAGTTTCATTTAAGTACCGTGTGTTGTGATGAGAATTCCTAGGCTAGATGCCCCTAGGATTAAGTTTGGATTGTGTAAATGGTTGGTGCTAATATGCATAGTTGGTATGTAATGTGAATTAATGATTGGGTTGATCATTGTGTGGCCTTGTATGCTTGGTGTATTGAGAATTTTGATGTACTGGGTAATGAGTATTGATTTGTGGTTTATGCATTTAAATTGTGAAATTGGGCCGGAGGCCGTAAATTTTGGGCCGGAGGCCGGAAGAGGTGAGAAAGGTAAGTTGATGTGTGCATTGTATGATGACACAAGTGATTGGATGAATTTCAGATAATGAATATATGAATGATTGGGTTGGTTATTGAATAATAAGGTTTGAGGAGTTGAGGTGTGGGATTTCGTAAATTTGACTGCAATTATATAGATGAGGTATGTTTGGTTTTGGTTGAGATATATTATATGGTCATATATGTGATTATGATTATTGATGCCTTGATGGTATGATGATGCATTAGAGATATGTATGTCGTGATATATGCTTGAGGAATGATTAAGGTTGATTTGTGGGTGAAGCCACGTGATAGTGAGTACGATATTGATTATGTATAATGATGGTTGATTGGAAATAGTGTTGTTGAAATTTGGCATGAGAAAGAGTATATGATATGTAAATGTGTTTGAGTTTGAGAAAGTGTCAACGTGCGAGTTGAGGAGGCTTGCTGTTGATTTTGGTATATTTTGATTGATTTCAAAGAAAAGGCTGAAATTGGCATGTTTTGATTGATTTTGAAAAGAGTTGAAAATGGCTTGTTTTGAAAATGGAACTTTGTGGTTTTGTATGGAAACATGGTTTTGGGGCATACTTTGACGGGACATAACCTGGACTACAAACCTCCGTTTTCTGCCAAATCTGTTTAGAAATAAAATTGGATCCGGGATGTCCATGCCATTCGAAGGACGGGTGAAAAACGATTTAAAACGAGAGAGTTATGTCCGTCGGAAGATTGGGGATTGAATCTGTAAATTCTGCAGCTTTTAACTTAGAAAATTTTTAGCAGAACGACCCTACGCGCGTAGGCGCACCTAGCGCGTGCGCGCCGTTCTTCCAGAAAGCACCATCCACGC
>NC_029793.2:16198090-16233486 GCF_000816755.2 Arachis ipaensis
TTATAATTTTGAGTCTGATTCGTGGAAGAGTCAGCGAGTTGGGAAATATGTGAAACATGAATTAGATTTAGCACTCCCTTATGACAGTTGCCTATTCATGGATTAGCGAGAACCTAGGATGAATATTTGGTGAAGAAGTTTAGGATGCTTAGTGAGTTTTTATTGCTGTGCATTGTATTTATTTGGCACTTTTACCGTACTGGGAACCCATGGGCTCGGGGTTCTCATTCCGTATATATCTCTTGTTTTTCAGATACAGGTCCAGGTGCTCAGAAGTGAGTTGTGGGTCGTCTGGGAGACGGCGAAGATCTTTATTTCCTCTACTTTGTGTTTGATTAGAATCTCTCCACCTATGTTTTGAAAAGATTATATTATGTATTGAACTCTTTTGGAACTTGCCTATAGAGGCTCTTATGTTTCCTTTGGGAGAGATTAGGATATACTGTTGTCATCTACTTTCATACTGTACCCTAGCCGGCCTAAACTTCGCGGGTCGCGACTAGTGGCTATTTACTTATGTTATATATATCTATCTGTTATCTATCTCTTAATCTCCTCTACGCCTTGTCCGTATATCGTTTTCGGCTTCACGGTTTATCTTTTGTTGTCAAAACGTGAGTGATACGTCTTCGCGATTTTATTTCTACTCTTTTCAGGCTTCTCGATTAATACTCTTTTCAAAATTACCTATATTTATATATTAAAAATCCACCTGAGAGTCGTACCACCGTAATATCATTGACTTATGACTCGAGCATAAGGATTTGAATATTAGGGTGTTACAATAATAGTAAGATATATAATTTTTTGAACACAAAAACAAAAACAGAAAAAGAATTACATAAAATACATTAGGCCAGTGGCATTAAGATATCTTAAACAAAACAGACAGAAAAAAACTTAAATTAACAATAAATAAATAAATAAGTGAAGAAAACAAACGTTCTGAGTTTTCCTTTATACAATACTAAATAATATCATAAAAAAAATTCAGCCCCATCCCATCAACATTAGAAATAACTGGAAAATCTTAAAAAAATAACAAAGTTTTCTTGGGAAAGACAGTACAGAACTAATTTTATCCCTGGATTTGTAAGACATTTGAAAAAAAAATAAATCCTAAATTTAGTTATGGCCAAAATAAACAAATTAACAAACTATTACTGTTAGTTAAATTTAGCCATTAAACAAATTTTATGCTTGATTATTTTTCAACATTGAAATAGCACAAAACACAATAATAAAATAAAGGAAGAAAAAACAAAAAGTCATAACGTATGCATTTGCACCAAATGCCACTTTCACAAATTCCCATGAGTACATAGCCTTTAACCACATTCCTAAGTTTTTTTCCTATGATAAGAAAGAAAAAAGCACAATATTATAGAAAATTAGACATTCACGGAACCAATATATGGGAACAATAAACAAATAGTACAAGACAAATTGTACATATAAATGCAAATGGAGAACATGCATAGTCTATTAGATAATGCACACATCAAGTCACTCTTAGTGGGATTCTATTTTAACATTATCAGGAAAGTATTTTACTCCCAAGAATATTTATAATAAACTTAAATCTGAGTTGTAGATTGGTTCTCTATGTAGCGTATATAGAAAGAGTACACAACTATCTAACCAAGAACAAGGATAAGTAGGTCACAACAAATCTTTTTTTATCTGTCTTAGACTTTCACACAGCTTTTTGTTTTAACACCTGCATCATAAATAAACACTTCCAATTCACAACTTTTAATAGAGATCATTCACCTGATACATCTGCATTGATTTTACGTAAAGCATACAGCTGTTTTGATTCTCCATTTGTAATAGTTTGTAGTTTTCCTTTACAAAAGAGGAAAATGAAACACATACAATGCTTAGTTTCACAACCTAAGCCTCCATCGATACAATGCCTTTTTTAGCTTTATTTCCAGAGATATGTCAACAATTTTGCTGAAGATTTCCAGGGATGGATTTAGATAAAGCAAAACATGCAAGAAAAAAGAGATATGCTATTGCTGTTGGGAGGAAGCAAAAATTATATCACCGAACACATGAAGGTTATATCTTTTGTTTATCTTTACTATTAACTGCTTCAATCTGAGTATGACATTATACTCTTCTTATTCGAATGTTACATTTTTTTTGTTAGTTTCTACTTGCATATTTTCCCTTTTCTTATTATGTGTGAAATACATAAAGTGTTGGACATTGCATTGCAGAGAATCAAAGAACAAATTCCTCACAATGTCACACATTCAAAGAAGATTATTCTGTTGTTAGACGACCTCTTGCTGAAATACAATCAGGCAAGTTGACCTTTAATGTCTATGTAAAATAAGTCAATTATATTTAAGAAAAATATTTACACAAAAAGAATTGAAGTTTTAAGCACAAAATCTGTCTATATTTTCCTATAAACTAAAAATTATTAAGCAAGAACATGATAGAGATTAGTAAACATCCATATGTGTCTTTCTTTTTTATTTATCTAATAAGATTCTAGATATCATACCTGGTAATAAGTCTAATGAGTAATATAGTTATTCATGCCATTAATTTGGCAGTAATGAATCCATGAAACTAAAAGGTAATACTTATATGTATGCATGCCTTTTATGACAAACAATTAAAATTTATAACAAAATATAATTTCATGAAATCAGTTTTCGTGCATCTCATTTGTGCCAAACACTGTGTAAGTCTAAAAATTGTTTTGTTTCAAGGATGTACTGCACGGGAAAGTATTGTTATGGAAATAAACAAAAGTTTCCAAATTCAGAGAAAGTCTACAAGAAATCGTGATACTTCTCGACGAATAGATGTAACACCAAAACATGCAACTCTATCAGGAGAACATCTTCGGAAGACTTCCTTAGGAATTCAACCAAGTTTCTTCTTATTTTGGACTAAATTTAGTTACCCAACTATCTCAGGTGTATACAATTAGGTTACTAGAAAAAATTCTTTAAACAATTTGGTCATTCTTGATTTGAGTTTTTGCAATATCATTATTCTATGACATATGTCAAAAGATGAAACTATAGCTACTTATTATACACAAGGTTGTGTTAGTCAAAATAAGATCACTTAAATTACAAATACGGTAGTTAAAAATGAGATAGGTTCAAACGGATTCATTGTTCAACAAAGTATTAGTAATATTATGCATAATATCCATATAATCATAAAATGCAGGGACATTTGACTTGAAAATAAATAGATATTTCAAATAGATCATGACAGTAGGTTTTCTAAGTTTGTTAGAATCCAACCGGTAAGTGACTGATTCAATTGTTCAATTGTGTAACTGTGCTTCAACTGGAGTTCAACAGGTTTATTTAAATATAAAATAAAATTATTCAAAGTTGAATATATAATTTCAAAATTTTTAATTAAATTATTTCTAAATTAGTAAAATTTAATATCTCACAATTTCACAAAATAATTTGACTATAATTTATCAATAAAAGATCACAGACAACTTCAAACATCTAAAAAACATTAACAAATTTTCAACCAAACCCACAACTTATGACAAATCATCAAGAACAGATTACATACAGCAAAATAAAATGTCATCCATAAAAAAAATACACATTCAAATTCTTTAGAAGTTATTATGAAACAAATTATCTTTAAAAAAAAGGCTTCATGTGATTATTGGCATCAATGTCAAATTGGATTTTTCATGATCAACAAAATAATTCCAAAAAGTTTCTGAAATTTCCGTCTACACTCAACATAAGTATTCCAAAATTAAAAGAACAAAAGCAACAAAACAAGCAGCAACCAGATTCTATTATGTTAATCAATAGAGTTAATCAAAACAAAATTATCACTTCTATTGGCAATTACAACTACCAGAATCCAGAATCTTAAAACACCAATTCAGAATCATTATAATTAACCAAATAAAAAAAAGTAGATTGAGCTACAGAAGAAGTAAAGAAAGAGAGAGAATAACATAATCAAACCGTATGATTTTTTATGGCAGTAGAGACAGACGGCGAATAGTCCACGGCGGTAGAAGTGTCCACGGCGGCAGAGTAAGACATGATGGCACTTGGCCGTGAGCTTGATAGAGAGAGGGATCATCGTCAGAGACGGGCGAAGATAACAAGGATAGCGACACGAGTTCAGCACGGCCGCTGAAGATGACTACAGAGGTGGGCTTGATGATACCACAAGGATACAAATCACGATGGCAACAGCACCTCCGAGCAAACCATCTGGCGATGCGAGGCTAACGAATCCAGGTGAAGAGGGGCTGGCCGACGACGACGACGAAAGTTCTAGCCTTGACGACACAACAAGGACAGAGAAGTCAACACTACTGTTGCTGGCAGCGCTGGAACTTAGACAGATAGAGAGGGTATTCAGTTAGGGTTTTCCTTCTAGAGAGAGACAGAGAGGGGATGGGGGTATTCATTAAATTGACTTTTTTTAATGCCCGTTAATTGATAAAATACAAAATCAATTGAACAAAAAAAACTGTAATGCCACAAATTTTGTTATCATGTGTATTCTAATGTTTACTGCCATTGTTTATAAATTTTTCTAATTCGTTCGTTCTTGAATGAAATATGCTAAATGATCATTGACATTATCTACTCAGTCTTTAATTTTAATTGATAAGTGAACCTCTAATTTAGTGTATCTGTATTTAAGAAAATCTTTTATTTTAACAGCTCACCAATCACTATTAAATGACAGGGAAGCTAGAAGACAGTTATAAAATCTCGCTATACACTTTTACTCCAATTGGCATGTAGAACAATAGATGTCTTTATTCATTAAGTTGACTTTTTTTAGTGGTTAGTTATTGAGGTTTCTATAATGATATTGTATTTTAGTAGTTTTATAAGGCCCGTCAATTGATAAAATATAAAATCAATTGAACAAACAAATTCTAATGCCTGAAATTTTGTTATTAGGTGTATTCTTGAAAATTACATCATTTAAATTCAATGCTCAGTGCCATTTTTAAAACCTTTTTCTGATTTGTTACTTCCTGAATAAAATAAGTTAAATAATCATTTACATTATGTACTCAGCCTTTAATTTTAATTGATAAATGCTACCTCTATTGTAGTGTATCTGTAATTAAGGAATTCTCCAATGTTAACAGCTTACGAATCACTATTGAATGGCAAGGAGGCTAAAAGAGAGAATAAAATCTATCTATACACTTTTAACTCCAATTGGCATGTAGAATAATAGATGTCTTCAGTCATTAAGTTGACTATTTTTAGGTGGTTTTATAATGCCCGTGAATTAACAAAATAAAAAATTTATTGAACAAACAAATTGTAATGCCACAAATTTTGTTATCAGATGTATTTTTGAAAATAATATTATCCAAATTCAATGCTCAGTGTCATTTTGTAAAAAAATTCCTGACTGTTAGCTCCTAAATAAAATAAGTTAAATGATCATTTATATTATGTACTCAATCTTTAATTTTAATTGATAAGTGCAACATCTAATTCAGTGTATCTGTATTTAATGAATTCTCCAATTTTAACAGCTTATGAATTACTATTGAATGGCAGGCACGGTAGAAGAGGACAATTCTAATTGTGACAATCACGATGAAACACATGAAGACCATGGTATGTTGTTCGTTTCATATAACCAAATTAATATCTAAAGAAGCACATGTAAAGGTTCATTTTCTAATAGGAAAGTCATCTAATTAACGCATAAATATTTATTCATATATTTTAGAATATGCTATTGTTATTACACGAGTCTGCCAAATTTTGATGTCTTTATTGTACAGTTGAAGAACCACATAATTTACAGCCTGACATTATGTTGTAAAATGAAAGAGAATGTAGTACATTGAAATATGAATCATTCCTTTTAGAGCCTATTTAACATTCAAGTTGATTTTTAAAAAGAACCCATAATTTACAGGTTATGTAGATATGGGGGATCCAGATTTTCAGTGTGAGCACCGTGGCGCTAGGTTCTGGCATGATGAACAAATTGATAGACATTATAATTCAAGAAATCCTAAATTCACTTAGTGTTGCCGTCGAGGTCAAGTGCAGCTACCAAGACTACAACAACCACCAGGAATTCTTGATGAGTTATTCTTTGGTTCAAATGTAAAAGCTATTCATTTCCAAAATAATACTTGCACATATAATAGCACGTTTACTTTTACTTCGTTCGGGGGCGAAATAGATAGACCCGTTAACAACAATAGTCGAGGACCCCCTACCTTCATTTTGCATGGTTAAAATTATCACCTACTGGGAAGTTTATTGCTACAAGAAGGAGCGTCAGCAAAATTTGCTCAACTATACATTTATGACACTCAAAATGAGATTAAAAACCGGACTTCAGTTGTAAGGTATCATATAATAATGTTGCTTCATCTGAATTTAAAAACTTCTATGCAGTGTTTCAAAAATAATTACACAAGTTGCTTTTACTTTTCAATTCTGACAAAGAAGCAGATAAATGGAATGTTGACATAGTTTTAGACATTATACAAATTCTAGATACACATAATGTTCTTACAAAATCTTTTCGTTTGATGCGGGATGTCCTGACTAATAATCCCCAAACAAACGTGCATCTTAAACTCATTGGAAAAAGAGGTAAAGATGGAAGAACATACAACTTGCCATCAGTTGATGAGGTTGCAGGCTTGGTTGTCAAAGATTTTGATCCACATACACAAGAAAGGGATATTATTATTGAAACAAAGTCTAGTGAACTTAAACAGATTTTTGAACTACATCCGTCATACCTAGGATTACAATATCCTTTATTGTTTCCATATGGTGAAGATGGTTGGAGGGAAAAACTTTCGTTGAATATAGTTAACACCAATCCTAACAATGAAAGCTCCTATGTAAGTATGAGGGATTTCTTTGCTTTCAAAATATAGCATAGAAATTTACGTGAGGGTGTTTTGATCTATTCTCGAAGACTTTTTCAACAATTCATAGTTGATGCCTACTCAATGATTGAAGCTTCTAGGCTGAAATATGTGTACTCAAAACAAAAAGAATTTAGAGCTGAAATCTATAAGGGACTAAAAGATGCAATTCTCAATGGAGAAATTGAAGCAGCTAACATTGGAAAGCGCATTATTCTATAAGCAACCTTTATAGGTGGACCAAGATATATGATCCAAAATTATCAAGATGCAATGGCCATCTACAGATCAATTGGTTATCCAGATTTATTTATTACATTTACTTGCAATCCACAATGGGAAGAAATCAAACGTTATTGCAAAGAGACCAACTTGAAGCTTGAAGACAGACACAATGTAATTTGCAGACTATTCAAAGCAAAGTTGGAGAAGCTTATCAAAGACATTCATAGAAATAGAATTTTTGGTGTTTCCAAAGCAGGTAAAATAACATTATTATTTAATCATTTAAAAAAAAACTACAGTATGAAAAAGTCAATTGATTGGGGTGTATAACAATTCTTTGTTGCAGTGATATATACCATCGAGTTCCAGAAATGTGGATTGCCACATGCACATATATTACTATTTCTTGCAGCAGAATATAAATATCCTTCTCCAGAAGATATTGACAAAATCATATCAGCTGAGATCCCAGATCCATTACATGATCTAAATTATTATGAAGCAGTTAAGCATTTTATGGTACATGGGCCATGTGGGCTTGCAAAGAAAAACTCCCCTTGCATGGAAAACGGTCAGTGCGTTCGTCATTTTTCAAAAAAATTTGTTGATTTTACTACCATTGATCAGAATGGATATCTAGTATATAGGCGTCAAGATGATAATAGAACCATTGAGGTTTCAGGTATTCAGTTGGATAATCGTTATGTTGTGCCTTATAATAGATTCCTATTGTTAAAATATGGTGCTCATATAAATGTTGAGTGGTGCAATCAATCACGTTAAATCAAGTATCTATTCAAGTACATTAACAAAGGAAATGATAGAGTAACAACATCTTTCTATTCAAATTCAAAAGTTGATCGTGCTAATTTCATTCTAGATGAAATAAAAATGTTTTATGATTATTGGTACATCTTTCCATGTGAATCTTTTTGGAGGATATTTGCATATGATATACATTATAGGAAACCATCAGTTGAATGGCTGAGTTTTCACTTGCCTAATGAGCAGACGATTCTATTTGAAGATAACGTCACATTGCAAACCACGGTAAACAGAGCAACAATCAAAGAATCAATGTTCATAGCATGGTTCAAAGCAAATGCAACTTATGAATCAGCCAGACAATTAACTTACAATGACTTCCCAACTCATTTTGTTTGGAAACGGAGCATCAGAACTTGGGAACCAAGAAAAAGTGCTCAAGTAATTGGTAGATTATTCTTTGTCCCACCATCATACGGTGATTTATACTATCTTAGAATGCTATTGAATATTGTAAGAGGTCCAACAAGTTATCAAGATGTAAAAACATACAATGGTGTCTGATGAGAGAGCTATTGTCGATCTAGGATTAATCAAAATATATATATAGGTTCATTGCAAGTATAGCCCAAACCAACAAATCATCCTCTCAATTAAAGTTTAAGATTTCTAAAACATATAAACCGAGAGTCTTTCAACCTCGGGTCGTTCTCCCTAGGACGCAATTGAGATGTTACTTCCTTGGTTGTTAAAGCAAAAAGGGATTTTCAAGCAAGAAATGAAAGATTAAAAGAACTAAGCAATAAAATAACTAAGAGATAAGCAAAATTGTGAATTAATGCAAGTAAAGGAAAGCAAGATCAAAACTAGTGAAAATGCTATAAATGCAACAAAAGAGCCTTGACTTGGGAATGAGAATCCAAGGAATCCTATCATCGTCATAACCACAACTATGATAATTGTGATGAGTCAATCTCGCCTAGTTAACCCTAACCATCGAGGAGTAAGTCAAGCAAGCATAATTGACCTTAATCTATAAGTCCTAGCTAACTTACCAAACTAGTTAATAAAAAGCTAGCGTCAATGGAAACAAGAGTCAACTAACTACCCAAGAATTACCACTAAATGTCGGACATTATGACTCTAGTATCCTAGAAACTCAAACCACAAGCCAAGGTGGGAAAATCTACTCAAAACTCATAATTGGCATTTTCACAAATACCTTGTGTGCATAAGAGTAAAACATGGAAAATTGCAAGAAAAATTAGAAAACTATAACTAACTATCAACAAAACCAAATATAAACAAGCAATCAAACATAAAGAGAGCATAAAGCATAAAATTCATCGATCAAAACTTCAAGAAACACAAAATTGCAAATATGAACAAAGTAACTTGAACCAAAGGAAATTGAAAATAAAGACAATGTAATTAAAGAGGAATTAAAGAGTACTTACAATTAAAGATGATCAAAATCCAAAATTAAGCTTGCTATAAAATGCTACAAAGAAAATTGATAAACCCTAGGAGAGCTCTCTACTCTACTCCTACTCCTACTCCTAATTAACTATGCTAAGAAAAATGTAAAATGTGGCCCTCTACTCTAACGCCTTCATGTGTCTTCAATCCCCTTCATATAGCACTTCATTTCAGCCTTGAGCCTTCAAAAATTGGGCCAAAAGGCCTCAGAAAATGCACAACACGCGTTTCATTAATGAAATCACGTGTAGGGTCCTGTGCGGACGCACAGACGTGTGCGTCCGCACACTTGGCTGAATGGGCTCCTGTGCGTACGCACAGGTACTTGTGCGCACGCACACATGCAAATTTTCTCTTGTGCGTACGCACACTGGCTTGTGCACACGCACACTTGGCTGATTCGGTCTTGTACGTACGCACGCTTGCTTGTGCGCACGCACACCTTGCTGTGTGTGCTTTTCCTTATTTTCTTCATGTGTTCTCCTTTCTACATTACTTCTTCCACTTTTGCTTAGCCAATCTTGCCAAAATGACCTGAAATCACTCACAAAATATATCACGGCATCGAATGGCATAAAAGTGGAATTAAATTACTCAATTTAAGCACAAAATGCATGTTTTCACATTTAAGATCAATTTAGGGACAAAACACAAGTATGCTATTTTGGTGCTTAAGTATAAATTTATGTGCTAGAATCCATCCAAATTGAGTCAAAATATATCATCAAATATGGATTCATCAATTTCCCCACACTTAAACAATAGCATGTCCTCATGCTAAACCAACAAGAAAAATGATCAAAAAGGGGTAATCAACTTATTGAATGCAACTATCTATATATATATATATAATGTCCTATTGATTTGGTGAAAACAATCAAATTCCAAGCAAGTGTATAGACATATAGGGCGAAGCAAAGAAGCAATTCAATGCAATCAAAGTCTAAAGAATTGATTCACTCATTTAAAACAAAACAACTTGCAAGAATACATGATAAGGGCATGGAGACATAGAATTGAGTAATTGAACCTCACTAGGTGTGTGTGTACACTCTAATCACTCGGTGTCTAAGGGTCAATTCACTCAAGTCTCCTCTAATCATGTTTTCAAGGATTTGCTTTTCATCTAACAATCAACAACAAGTGATGCATGAATGTAATTATCATGAGGACTTCCTAAACCAACAAGAAAAATGATCAAAAAGGGGTAATCAACTTATTGAATGCAACTATATATATATATATATATATAATGTCCTATTGATTTGGTGAAAACAATCAAATTCCAAGCAAGTGTATAGACATATAGGGCGAAGCAAAGAAGCAATTCAATGCAATCAAAGTCTAAAGAATTGATTCACTCATTTAAAACAAAACAACTTGCAAGAATACATGATAAGGGCATGGAGACATAGAATTGAGTAATTGAACCTCACTAGGTGTGTGTGTACACTCTAATCACTCGGTGTCTAAGGGTCAATTCACTCAAGTCTCCTCTAATCATGTTTTCAAGGATTTGCTTTTCATCTAACAATCAACAACAAGTGATGCATGAATGCACTTATCATGAGGACTTATTAGGGTTGTAATGGGGTTAGGGTTAAGGTGGGATAGATATAGCTAAGTGGACTAAAAATGGTTTGAATCCTTGATTAATTTAAGTATCCAACTCAACCTATATCAACCCAATAATAAAGACATGCAATCCTAACTTCCCACCATTTCTTTTTCACAAACATTCATGTATGCTTTATCATTCACATCACATATGCATTTCTTATTCATTTCTCTTCACTTAGGGTAGCTTTCATTCCCTTTTTATGATGATAATATTTTCTCTCTCTTTTTTTTTGAAAATAAAATGCATATGGTTTTAGTAGTTCATACATGATTGTTCCCATTTTCCAAAATTTTCAATGAAATACCCAAATTAAACATTTTCATTCACTACCAATATTTCCCAAAATTCCCCCACACTTAAATGCAACACACTCCTCAACCTAAGCTAGTCAAGGATACAATCCAAGGTAAATCATGGTTTTCCGCTTAAGGTTGTGATGTGCTAATATCAAGAACAACGGGGTAGATAAAGCTCAGAAGGGTTAACAAATGGTAGATGCAAAGGGTAGGCTATATGGGTAAAGTAAGCTTTTATCAAAGATGGCCTCAATCATGCTCAATGCAATTCAAAACATCAATCGTTGGAAATAAAGAATCAAACAAAACCAAGATTACAATCATAGAAGAGATATATCACACAATGAACAAAATTAGTGGTTAAAATGTGTAACCACTCATTAAGGCTCAAATCTCACAAGGTATTTGTTCTTTACTCTTCTATGTTCCAAAATAAAATCATTCAAGCAAGTTTGAAAATAATTTTCCCAATCAATTCAATAGAATGCCCTTGAAACAAAATTCTTGGAAATCTTTGTTGTTTTTCACCAAAAGTTATTTCCTATATGTATGTATGTTGTGATGGATGCAATTTTCAAAATTTCCTAGTTCTTTTTCTAATTTTCAACAACCAAAAACTAACATGAACAATTAGGACAAAATTGAATTAGGTGCTATACTATTCACATTATCCAATCACAACTTCTATCTATAAAATATATACCATGCGAAAGATGCAATAACTATGGATGAACTAAGATGTATATATATATATATATATACTAGAAGAAAGTGCAATGCAACAATAAAAAAAAACACTCCAAATATCTACAAGAAACATAATAACAAGAAACAAAAAATAAAGTGCAAAGTGTTCATAAAAGAGAATTTACACCCTAAAATGACGAATCCTCCCCCACACTTAAGCATTGCACGGTCCTCCGTGCATGAACATGATCCGGAGAGAATGTCTCTAAGTTCCTCCACCTTCGGTTGGCGGATGCGGGGGCTTGGGTTGTGTGAAAATTGCCGATGCTCAATGCATTCTCGGCATCTCCATCCTTTGTGTCCTCCTCCTCTCCTAGCTCCTTGCCGTTATCTCTCATTCTCAAAAAGAGTGAATAAGGTATAATTAGGAATTATAGGGCAAGTAGCACAAAAAGGTAAAGGAGAAAGCAGATAAGCATCTAATTGAGGAAGTTTGCATAGTGGTGTGGAATACACACAATGGCCGGTTAAAGTGGCATCAACACAATCAAAAAGTAAGAATGAGTTCCTCAATTAAATGGCCTAAGATGCAAGTAAGAGATAAGTGTCATTCAGGCACATGCAAACTTAGACAACTATAACAAGAGTGAATTGAATGTAGGAATTATTGGATATTGAAGGTGTGCAAGTGAAAGAGCAAAATCGATATAAAATAGCACAATTAACAATAACCATGATGAAAAGAAAATTACTTGTTCATCCTTAGGAATAATCAAATAATCACATGGTTAAGGTGTTTGTTACAAAAAGTGACAAGTCTTGATAGAATCAAGTTAAGTCAACTCAAACAAATGCAAAGCATTAACAAGGAGCAAATACCTTGTGATGTGATTATATTGACTTAAAGACCATGATGAACAAGCAATTCCATTCAATTTACTAAATTGAATATGTACCTTTTAAAAATTGTACCAAATAAGAGACAAAAAGTCAATTTCTAAATCAATTTGGTGCTAGTAACTCAAGACAATGATCAAGTACATGATTGAAATTCCAATCCAAAATAATATCATAATCATTTAAAAGTGCACAATTCTATATTGGAATGCCAAACAAGGATATAGTCTAACACATATGGTTATGACAACATAAACAAAAAGTTCACTCAGGCATTTAAACAAACACATAGTATGCGGTGCACATATTCAACAAACTCGAGCAAAGATTCAAACATCGACAACCCATAAATCCAAAATTGAATACTTGCAATGAAAAAACAAATAAATCATTAAGCAAAACTTAAGCTAAATACCCGAAGTTAAATAAAGAAAATAGAAATCAAGCAAGCAACTAAACAAAACAAGGAAGATTAAAGCAAGAAAATTGCAAAGTTGAAGGATGGAAAAGAAAAAGATAGGTAACAGTGACACTTGTGTTAGCCACTGCGAGGCTCACGGCGACGGAGTTTAGCCGGAGAAGAGAAGAGAGAAAGAAGAAGAAAGAGAAAGAAAGAAGGTGAAAAGAGAAGAGAGAGAGAGAGACGATGGTGGTGGTGGCTCCGGCGGCGGAGGTTGGATGGCGAAGGTGGTGGTCGCCTGAAGAAGGGGTTGAGGGGTTGTAGAAGTGGAAAGAAGGAAAGGAGAAAGGAGGTGAAGAGTGGCGCAACAGAGCAGCTTTTCTCATTACTTCCTAGACCGCGACTCGTGCGTACGCACACCAGCAAATTTAAGGGCATTCAGATGCACAGGGCGTGCGAGCGCTATTGGCAGAGGGGGTGTCAAGACGTGTGCGTGTGCACAGGGCTGTGCGCACGCACAAAACACACTTTTTTTTAATATAAAATGACCATGTGTGCGTACGCACAAAGTGGTGTGCATGCGCACAGAATGAAAATGTGGTGGAGTGCACGTGCATAGAGGGTGCGAGTACTGCGAACAGAGCGTGTGAAACCAGGTGTGCGTACGCACACATCGGTGCGCACGCACAGATGGGGAAAAACAGGAGAAGTGTGTGTACGCACATGGCTGTGCGCACGCACAGAACTCTGTATCTGCAACCTTTTTAAAGCTTCTAATGCACGAACCATGATATCAATCAAAGTTTTTCAAGCCCAAAACACATCATTCTTCAAAAACACATGATCAAACATAAAATACAACTAATTTAAACCTAGAATGCAATCAAATTAAGCTAATTAAAGAGGCAAAATTCAATAAACAAAAACTAAAAGAAAGAAGGGTTGAAAGGATATTACCATGGTGGGGTGTCTCCCACCTAGCACTTTGGTTTAAAGTCCTCAAGTTGGACTTTTGGTTGGAGCTCACATCAAGGAGGCTTGTGCTTCCACCCATCCTTGAGTTGCCAACCATGCTTGCTCTTCAAAGATCCTCCGGGATCCCAGACGAAGTACATTAAGCTCCTAAGCAACCTCAAGTAAGAACTTTGGATCCAAAATTGTTGGTTGTAGACATGTATGCCCGGATCCCATACTTTGGTTTCTCTATCACCCTCTTGTTGATGCTTGCTTTTGCACTTGGATGAACAACCTTCCCAAGCACCTTTGAAGCACCCAATTGAATGTTGGACTCCTCCCAATTGAATCTTGCACCACTTATACCTTGAATTCTTTTGACAACCAACACCCAATCTTTCATTGTTGAACACCCTAAGAAGCACCTTAAGTTGGTGATCCATTTCCAATAGAGCATATTGGTATGGGCCTATGAAGCTCATGGAGGAAATTGTCACCCATTCAAATTGCCTTTGGATTGGAGTCACTTTTGTAAACTCTTGCATGTATGCCTCCACTTCTTGGATGATCACCTCTTCCTCACCACTCTTCTCAAGCTCTTCCCTATCTCTCTCATACTCAAGAGGGAAGGGTTCTTCTAGATCATTGAGGGGGTTGACCGAGGTGGACAAAAAATCATTGTTGATGCCACCCACTTCTTGATCAAATTCCCTCGACTCTCCATTTACTTCTTCCGGTTCACTAGCTCTACCTTCCTCCTCTTGTGACTCAAGCCTTGGCTCCTCTTCCTTTCCTTGAGGCTCCATGTTCTCCTCCTTCCTACACTCCTTACTTGATCCTCCACCTTTTTCAAGGGGGATGTCTTGAATGGTTGAGCGTAATGAGGCCAAGCGGTTCACCGCTTCGGCTATGATAGCAATGAACTCCCCTTGCTTCTTTCGAAACCCTTCTTGCTCTTAGAAGAATGCTTGAATGTCTTGTTGTTCTTGGGGCAAGGGTTGGAAAACATCAAATTTGAGTGGAAGAGAGGGTTCAAAGGTTGGGAGAAAGGTTGTATAGTTGGAAGGTGTGTCATGTGGATGAGGGTATTGAGGTGGTGTATAAGAGGGTAGGGGTGATGGTTCATAACGTTGGTAGCAAGATGTGTAGACATTTTGATTCCATGGAGGTGTATGATATGGTACTTGAAGGGTTGGTGGTTGGAGGTTATGTATGGGGTATCCTTCATATCCTTGGGTTTGATATTCATATAGGGGAGGGCTTGGGGAAGGATTTGGCTCGTTGTAGTATGGGAAAGATTCCTCCTCCCTCCATCGCTTTTCTCACTCCAAGATACAATCCCAATTGGAATTCATCATACCCTATTAAATACGCACAACCAAGCTCTAAGCAACTAGGGTGATATCTCATAGAGAAAGTAAAAAGTGAAAACAAAAGACATCAACAAACAAGAAAAACAAACACCTAGATATTAACAAAAACAACCAAAAAACCAAAAAGTAAGCTATTTACACTATGGACATATTTACAACAACCAAAAGATAGCACTCAATTGCTTTCCCGACAACGGCGCCAAAAACTTGATGAGGGAGCTATTGTTGATTTAGGATTAATCAAAATATATATAGGTTCATTGCAAGTATAGCCCAAACCAACAAATCATCCTCTCAAACAAAGTTTAATATTTCTAAAACATATAAACCGAGAGTCTTTCAACATCGGGTCGTTCTCCCTAGGACGCAATTGAGATGTTACTTCCTTGGTTGTTAAGGCAAAAAGGGGTTTTCAAGCAAGAAATGAAAGATTAAAAGAACTAAGCAATAAAAGAACTAAGAGATAAGCAAAATTGTGAATTAATACAAGTAAAGGGAAGCAAGATCAAAACTAGTGAAAATGCTATAAATGCAACAAAAGAGCCTTGACTTGGGAATGAGAATCCAAGGAATCCTATCATCGTCATAACCACAACTATGATAATTGTGAAGAGTCAATCTCGCCTAGTTAACCCCAACCATCGAGGAGTAAGTCAAGCAAGCATAATTGACCTTAATCCATAAGTCCTAGCTAACTTACCAAACTAGTTAGTAAAAAGCTAGCGTCAATGGAAACAAGAGTCAACTAACTACCCAAGAATTACCACTAAATGTCAGACATTATGACTCTAGTATCCTAGGAACTCAAACCACAAGCCAAGGTAGAAAAATCTACTCATAACTCATAATTAGCATTTTCACAAACACCTTGTGTGCATAAGAGTAAAACATGGAAAATTGCAAGAAAAATTAGAAAACTATAACCAACTATCAACAAAACCAAATATAAACAAGCAATCAAACATAAAGAGAGCATAAAGCATAAAATTCATTGATCAAAACTTCAAGAAACACAAAATTGCAAATATGAACAAAGTAACTTGAACCAATGGAAATTGAAAATAAAGACAATGTAATTAAAGAGGAATTAAAGAGTACTTACAATTAAAGATGATCAAAATCCAAAATTAAGCTTGCTATAAAATGCTACAAAGGAAATTGATAAACCCTAGGAGAGCTCTCTACTCTACTCCTACTCCTACTCCTAATTAACTATGCTAAGAAAAATGTAAAATGTGGCCCTCTACTCTAATGCCTTCATGTGTCTTCAATTCCCCTTCATATAGCACTTCATTTCAGCCTTGAGCCTTCAAAAATTGGGCCAAAAGGCCTCAGAAAATGCACATCACGCGTTTCATTAATGAAATCATGTGCAGGGTCCTGTGAGGACGCACAGACATGTGCGTCCGCACACTTGGCTGAATGGGCTCCTGTGCGTACGTACAGGTACTTGTGTGCATGCACACATGCAAATTTTCTCTTGTGCGTATGCACGCTGGCTTGTGTGCATGCACACTTGGCTGATTCGGTTTTGTGCGTATGCACGCTTGCTTGTGCACACACACACCTTGCTGTGTGTGCTTTTCCTTGTTATCTTCATGTGTTCTCCCTTCTACATGCCTTCTTCCACTTTTGCTTAGCCAATCTTGCCAAAATGACCTGAAATCACTCACAAAACATATCACAGCATCGAATGGCATAAAAGTGGAATTAAATTACTCGATTTAAGCACAAAAATGCATGTTTTCACATTTAATATCAATTTAGGGACAAAACACAAAAGTATGCTATTTTGGTACTTAAGTGTGAGTTCATGTGCTAGAATCCATCCAAATTGAGTCAAAATATATCATCAAATATGAATTCATCAGCGTCATCTACTCTTCATTTAGAGATGCGTGTTATGCACGAGGTTTATTAGATGATGATCAAGAATATATTCACGCAATTGAAGAAGCAAGTCACTGGGGCTCTGGACACTGTGTGCACAATCTTTTTGCAACACTTTTGTGGTCAAACACAATGGTACGGCCTGAAGCCGTTTGGGAAAAAAGTTCTACGCTATTATCAGATGGCATACTACATGATCATATCACCATATTTAACTCGCCAGGTTTTATTTCCTTGTCTAGATTTTAATCCTACCTTTCAAGTTTATATTTCTTATCTATAGCATACTTTTTGTATAATTCTGCTTTTATACACATGTTACAAAATATAAGAAATTAACTGAATTTTTTTAACAAAAATTATTCATTACTAATTTCATACAAATCATATCATACTCATTGAAAGTTTTATTCATATTGCAGATTTGACTCTGTCTGAATCTGAGTTATTACAACTGACTCTGATTGAAATCGAGCAAATACTTAATAGTAACGGAAAGACACTACGTGATTTCCCAACAATGCCATATCTTAATATGGAAAACATACACCTTCAAAGGCGGGGAATTATGCAAAATAAATTAATACTTGATGAACTATTTTATGATCGTGTTTTGTTAGCAGAACAACACAGTCAATACTTAGCACAAATGACATCGGAACAAAAGACCATTTATGATAAAATTATTACTGCAGTGAACTCAAATTCAGGAGGAGTTTTCTTTTTATACGGATATGGAGGTACAGGTAAGACTTTTATTTGGAAAATATTATCTGCTGCTATTAGGTCAAAAGGTGAAATTGTCTTAACAGTTGCTTCAAATGGTATAGCATCTCTTTTATTACCTGGAGGAAGAACAGCTCATTCCAGATTTGCAATACCTCTTACTCCTGATGAATATTCTACTTGCAACATTAAACAAGGAAGTCAATTGGTAGAGTTAATTTCTGAAACAAAACTTATTATTTGGGATGAAGCACCAATGATGAATAAGTTCTGTTTTGAAGCACTAGATCGGACTATGAGAGACTTGCTTCGTTTTACTAATGATTCAAGTTTATCACTACCTTTTGGTGGTAAAACTGTAGTCTTTAGCGGAGATTTCAGGCAAATTCTTCCAGTTATCACAAAAGGGTCAAAACAGGACATTGTTAATGCTTCAATTAATTCCTCTTACCTGTGGCATGAGTGCCAAATTTTGAGCTTAACATAGAACATGAGATTAAGAACTTTAACTGGAATTCACAATAGTGAGGAATTGAAATCGTTTGCAAGATGGATCCTGAATGTAGGTGATAGAAAGCTTGGGCAACTAGAAGATGGATGTGGGTTAGTTGACATACCACAAGAACTTTTACTGAAAGATTTTAACGACCCAATCCAAGCAATTGTTGAAGCAATTTAAATTGACTATCTAAAGGACTATTCAAACATAGAACATTTGCAAGGAAGGGCTATCCTTGCACTAACTATTAGTGTTGTTGAAGAATTTAACGATTACATGCTCTCTTTGAATAAGAATGAAATGAAAAGATACTTGAGTTTAGATTCACCTTACTTTAAAGAAGGAGATAATGACACATTGGCTAGCATACACACTCCAGAATTTTTAGCAAGTATAAAATCACCAGGACTCCCCAACCATGAACTCTGTTTTAAAGAAGGTTGTCCTATAATGTTGATTCGAAATATTGATCATTCAGCCGGTCTGTGTAATGGAACTAGATTGGTTATCACAAGACTAGTCAACAAAGTAATCGAAGCTAAGGTCTTATTAGGAAGCAATATTAGAAAAAAGGTCATTCCTAGAATGACCTTAACCTCGTCAGATGGAAAATTACCATTCATATTTCAAAGAAGATAGTTTCCTTTGATGTTATCATATGCAATAACCATAAATAAAAGTCAAGGTTAATCTTCAAATCATGTTGGGTTGCTACTTAAGCAACCTGTTTTTACACATGTACAACTTTATGTAGCTGTTTCAAGAATTACCAACAAAGATAGACTAAAGATCATAATATCTCATGATCAATCAAACAATTCCACGTCAACAAATAATGTTGTCTATCAAAAAATTTTCAAGAATATTTAAATTGGTCTCAATAATATTCTTCGCTTGGTAAGATATCTAATATTTTTAGCATATCTTATATTACATTAACTTCTTTAAATTCAAAAACTAGATTTGTTTTTATCAAATAACTATTTCCTTATGTTATTACTTCAACATAATATTTCTTTGTAATAACTACACTTATATTTACACTTTGCAGATTCTCCAAGAAGACCCATAATGCAGCTGTCATGCTTCCGTTGAAATAGTAACACTCAACTTCCACTTATATTCATGTAGTCGAAATTATGTGTTTTCATTAGAATACTTGACCTGTTTACTATTTGCTGCTCATATTTTTTTCATGTTATCCCAATTATATCATGTACAAGATCAATCATCATTTTGATTTAATTTATAAGACCACTAACCACTAAATTTCGTCATCCTAATATAAAACATGAGTAATTATGTTACAATTTACACATGCTTATAAAATTTATTATACACGTTGAAAATCAAAGGAAAAGTATAGAGTATCAATATATTAATTTATTGTCAATAATAATTAATTATTATATCTTAAACACATATATAAAGAGACACATCCAGAAAATATATCTATAAAGACATTCTATTAAACACAGCCATAAAAAATATATTTTTATTAAACACATCCACAAAGACACTTCCATTAAACACAGTTATAAATAAGAGTTGGCAGAAGTTGCACTACAAGAAAACAACTCTATTGCCATGCTTTTAAAGCGTGGCGAAAAGCTGAAAAAAGTGTGGCAATAGCTTTTCACCACGTTTTTTGAGCTACTGCCATGCTTTTGAAAGGGTAGCGTCTGTAAGCGTGGCGGTTGCTCTATCGCCACGCTTTTGATTACCTATCGCCACGCTTTTTTTCCGCCATGCTTTTTATAGATTGCCAAGTTTAAAAGCATGGTCATATGTGGGAGATACGGCCATGCTTTCAAAGCGTGGCGATAACAAGATATGGCCACGCTTTCAAAGCGTAGCGATAACGAGATATGGCCACGCTTTTAAAGCGTGGCGATAGCAAGATACAGCCACGCTTTAAAAGCGTGGCGAAAGCCTTGTCAAATTAAAAAAAAATTCTTTCCCTTACTTGATCTTCATCGCTGCACAATATAATATACAATTTTTATTACAAGACAAATCAAACAGTTATTAGTGACAATTTTTGCTATAATTGTTTTATACATTAGAAAACTAATACTTAAATACAAAATAAATCTCGAGTTCAAATTCCAAAACTAAAAACTAAAGAAAAATACAGGAATAATACAACTTAAACCCTTGATGTTCCTCCTTCTTTTAGCCCTCAAACTTCCTTTCTCACCTCAGCAACACCATTTCTCTATTCTGTACACTTTTCCAGTTTATCTTGGATGTCTTGCAATCCAGAAGTTACAGCTTTTTCCAGTCAACCTTGATGATATAATATAGTCTATAGTTCATACATCCAAAGCAGAGAGTCAGAGATTGTTTTCCATAGTTATTAGAATATCCCAGAGAATGAGTTTCAGGAGCATCAGTGTCAACTTACTTGTCTTTGAGTTTCCAACTGAGATGTTAGAAAACAGTTGTGTATTCATCCAAAATCTATTTTTGAGAAATAACAATGTATCACTTACCATGTATTGAAATGGGAAATATACTCAGAAACAGTGGTGCTAATAACAATGAAGACTTAGTGTTGTTAGAAAATTAAAATGCTATCCTATCAAATGATGATGTGGAACTATGTCTACAAGACAGTATATCTATTAAATGTAAAGTGGTTCATGCAAGCAAGCCAGTGTTAATTAATCACAGCGAGCAAGATTATATCAGACCCAGATATGCATATGTTTCTATTTCAGGCTATCTGTCCAAGTTAGCTTTAGCATAAACACTGGACATTCAAGAGTTTATATAGAACAAACATACTGCCTCAACTTCAATACAAAGTGGAAATATAATACTTTTTGCAATTATTATATTAGTAATTGCTTTGTCCTCTAACAGATTTCAAGGACTAATTATTTTGTTTTTGGGGCCGGAGGAGGGGAGATGGGAATCAATTCTAAAAAAAATGATAATGTTCTATACTAATGTAGGACAAAATAAGGGTTGCATAGTTTTATTATTTTTTTTTTGTTATAATTTCAGAGAAATTATATTTGTATTATTCTTTAGTATATCACTCGTGTAAGCCTTTTCTATTACATATAAGATTTTTTTTTTCACTTTTTATTCATCATTTTAATACCAAAAATAAAAAGTATACACATACAAAAGATATACACAAATGTTGATGCATACAAATTTTTCGTCCAAATGTTCCTCTTCAAGGTGATTTGAATTGAGAGTTCTACTTAAAATCTAATGCAACAGAATAAACAGAGTAAATATATAAATTTAATAAAAAATATATTAAAATTTGAAAATGATAATAAATTAAGTATTGTGTAGAAAAAGTTAGTGTTTAAAATCTCAGCACAAAAATTATACCCTCTCTAAATTAGAATAATATTACAGATCTAAGTCTTTTATGAACTAAGTTCAACAAAATTAAATAATAAAACTTAATAATACTAGTCATAACTAATTTTTAATTTTTTATTATGATTATAAGCCCTTCAGAAATAATTATCAAGCAACATTATAATCCTTTCATGTCACTTGCAATAAAACCAGAAATAGCTGTTGGTACTAGAAATTCCCACATAATAATAGCAAATACAACAACCCCAATTGGCTTCTATTGCACCAGATCTATGTATCTAACAAACCAAGAGCTAAGAAAAATTATCATAAGCAGAAAGAAAAACATAAAAATATATATAAACATAAATTAAAAAAAAAGGGCTCATATAGAAAGGAAAAAGTCAAAATAAGAAGTAAAGAAAGACAAGTGGAACTTCTTGTTTGCAGAACAACAGAGATATAAAGAGGAAAAATAAAATCTCTATATCTCTAGAACTGAATCACAAAAAAAAAAAAAGAAAATGATTGTGATTTTTCTTGTTCTCCAAAATCAAATCCTTCACAAGATCTATTTATAGGAACAAAAATCTAAGAACTCCAAAATCATAATTTTTAGCTGAACAAAAGAACTAAGAAACTTTGGAAGAAAAAATGTCACAAAAAAGGGAAGAATGATGGTGAAAATAATCTCTACCTGTTATTAGCATATTCATAAAGACGACCACGGCTGGAGAAAACTATAAGAGCAACCTCAGCATCACAAAGCACAGATAACTCATATGCTTTCTTGAGAAGACCATTTCTGCGCTTGCAAAAGGTTACTTGGCGATTTGTAGTGTTCTCAATCCTCTTGATCTCAATCTTACCCCTTCCTATCTTTCTCTGTGGTGAACTTGCTCCTGAAATGGATTCATTTGCTCCTGGAAATGCCATCTTCTTTATTTCACCTATACCTACCCTGAAAAATCACACCACAAAATCTTCTCAACAATATGAAGAAAAATTCTGGTCTTGATCAGCTTCCAGATGGTGTTTGTGTTAGGGAAAAATCTAAAAAGGAAAAGACAATGAAATATTAAAACTTTTGGGGAATCTATCTATCTCATTACAGCATATTTTTTCAACTTAGTTCACAACATTTATATTGTTAGCTTCTAAAATAGTTTCATTTGCTTCTAATCTTATAGCATAGTATGCACTCTATGTCAAAGTACAATTTCAATAGCTGCACGCTGGATAAAACTAAGTTCAATCAGCACACTGTAGCGATTTTCCATTCCATCATTCCTACACATGTCAAATCACGATTTTGGAATTTGAACGAAAGAAATATGCAAAGAAAGCAACAAACATTTGCGGAGAAGAAACGGTACCTGATGAAGAGGAGGCGGTGGAGATGGTGGAGGAGGGGTCCGCACCAGCGATTGAGGTCATCAAAGGAGAGGTGATTGGGAATGGTGAGAATGAAGACAAGAGAAGAGCGAGACCTAGGGCTTGGGATCGAGGAGTGAGAAGAGCGCTCCGGAACAAGTGGAGAACCCCTCTTCGCTCCCTGAATTTAGGGCTCGAACCTTCATCGTTCTCGGAGAAGATGGATTCAGGGTCCAGAGGCTGCTCCGAGTCAATCGAGTGAACTCGGAGGAAGTCACCACCAGAGAGACTTGCGATAGAGGGCTTGCGACGGACGGTGTGCGACGAGGGAGTCACCACCAGATAGAATCACCGCCGAAGGAGCAGCGATGGTGGAAGTGCCAGAAGAGAGAGTGACGACGGAGGCATTGCGAGTGCCGACGATGTTCTTCGGAGGGCTGGGGTTCTTCGCGGAGTGCTGGGGTGAGGATTGGGGTTCTTTGAAGCTTTTAGGGTTCTGGCCTTCCAGGTTCTTTGAAGAGAAAGGGGATTTCGAATGATGAAGGAGATAATAAGCCGCGTTTTGAATGAGGAAGTAAAACAAAGCGTTTTATTTTGTACAAGGACCTTTTGGCCATGCTTTTAAAGCGTGCCAAAAGAGTTATAAGAAACGGCCACGCTTTAAAACGTCACTATAACGAAACCCTGTCGCCACCCTTTAAAAGCGTACCTGTTTCTCTCTATTGTCACCCTTATAAAAACGTGGCCATAGACCCCTTTCGCCACACTTTTTAAGCGTAGCAAAAAAAAACGTGATCAAATCTCTAATCAATCGCCACCATCGTAAAAGCGTGGCGATTGACCACTTTTGACCACCCTTTTAAAGCGTAGCAAAAAAAAAGCATAGCCATAGGCCTCTTTTCTTGTAGTGACATAAATTTTGATAAGTAGTATATATATTTTTTGAAGATTATATGCACATAACATTATTATTGTCCAACTAGCAAACTATGCATGCCACACACATTTTAAAGCACAACATAAAAATATTGGTGTATAATATAAAAATTTTGGTGTGCAGTATATAAATTTTTAAAAGATTAGATGTCTATAATAATATTGATATTGAATCAACAAAATAGGCACAATACAAAAATTTTAATGTACAATACATAAATTTTTTAAAGATTATATACTCAAAATATTGACTCACTCAACAAACAAAATACATATATTATATACAAAAATTTATATGTAATGTGCAAAGAATTTTATATTAATAAATTATGTGCTATGTAGTACAATTAATAAGTTTTTATACTCTTCAAAAAAATTTATCCCCCGATGAAGCATGTGATACATGCACACATTTTTTTTCATTGACGTTCTGGCACTTTGATTGAATTTGGTTATAAAAAAAGGCAATTATTTCCATGAAGATGTCAAAAACATCTTCTTATGATGATTCTTGTTTAAAAAGTGTAACTTATTTATTTAGCAACACTTTAAATAAATGTAACACTTTTACTTCAAATAAGAAAGGGGGCCTGAGAGCTAGAAATAGGTTACGCAAGCAGCAAGTAGGCTTATTGGAATACCAGCCCTTCCTGCAGACAGANCACATAGTTATACATATATAGATATATATAGGAAAACCCAAAAGAAAACCCAAAAATACAGAGTCACAAAACCTGAATCTCTAAGATCACCTCTAAGAGGAATAAATACAACATATATATAATAGGTGGAGATATTAAGTATCTAAACAAATACATATAACTAAAATAAACTCAAGGTAAAGATCTTCGCAACATCAGAAGCTTCCAGCATGCTTCAGCGAGGTACCGCCTGCCCTGCATCTGAAAACCACAAAACCCACATGGGTGAGAACCGGAGGTTCTCAGCATGGTAACAGTGCCCACATATCTAACATATAATGTCCTGGGAAAGCCGGAGGCAATCCTAGAACTTCCAACAGATAAATAAAGCTTAAAACATAACTAAACCATAAAGAGAAAACAAGAAACTAGCCTAGGATCTTCAGAGCTATCTAAAACTCCCCTTTTTAAAACATTCACTTACCAAACTCATTCAAAACCAAACCTAAGCCACACCAAGTTCCAATATACTTCATAACATACCTTTTGTGCCACAAATCACCCTTTTACACCAATCAAAACTCAACCATTCACATCAAGCATATTCCAACTTCTCAATCCAATCCACAACTCAATAATTCAATCTCAACACACATTCAACATTCATATTTCAACAACATACAAAACACTCCATTTCACTAACCATCAAACATACACCAAGGCATACATATCTTGTATGCCATATCTCATCAAAACTCCAAAATCAATAACCACATACACAATAATACAATCCATCTCAACCCATTCAACTCATGTCCATCAACAGAGTCTCACCATTATCATCCATCACGCACATTAACCCACATCACATACAACTTTCACATATTGTACCAACAATTATTACCATTCACAATTACCCAACCACTACTCAAATACTCATCTCAAACCAATAATCACATAATCATATAATAATTTCAACAACCAATTAACCATCATCACAAATTCAATTCCTATCCTATGGGTCGCTAGCCTAAGTTTTCACACCACATTACATTTTAGATACAGGAAACCGAAACCATACCTTGGCCGATTCCCCGCTCAACCCGGAATACTTTCAATTTCACTTTTCCTCAAGCTCTTGGGGCTCCAACACCACCAAACTCAGATTTTCAGCACCACAACTCCACTTCCAAGCCTTTCCAAGACTTCAATCAAGCTCCAATTTGACAATTTCAACTCTAATTCAACATAAACTCAACTAGTTCATACAATTGAATAATTTTAACACTAGGGCACATGAAATTGGACAACCACAAGGGTTTAGAACTTCCTTACCTTTACCTACTGATCCTTGAGCAATGCCCACAAGGAATCAAGTCTAGTGAACCCCTAAAACATGAAAATCAACAAGGAATTGAGTTCCTCGAACCTTAAACCCGAAATTGATATACCAGCAGAAATAGAGCTAGGAAAACGCAACTTACTTACAGTTTTGTTTGGATAGAATTGAAGAGCTCGATGAGCCCGATGCGTGGCCGTAAACGGCTCGTCATTCGGCGGAGCTCTGGATCAAAATTTATGATCAATTGAAGATAACCAAGGGTTTATGTTTCATGGAGTGCTCTTCCTCCTCTTCTCCAAATGCTTCCTTTGGGACATGTGCTTTAACAATAGGACAAGTTGTGGAGAAAAGTACCTTTGGGAACTGCATTCCTTTGCCCTTCTGAGCACTAATCACAAGGACCTCTATTTCTTTGTCATGTGTTCCATTATTCTTGTATCTGTAGGGAATGTATCTGTTCATTTACAAAAATCTAAATCAGCTTAATTCAATCACCAACCAAAAAGTCCAACAATAATAATAAAGCCAATTTTGAGAAAGACCCATTTTAGAGAAGCTTCTAAATTCCAAAACTTGGCTTCAAATTTCAACTGCATGAATCAAAAGTCTAAACTTTACCCCACAAACGTTAACACCCCCCCCAAACCACCCATTTTGAGTAAACCCCATTTGAGAGAAGCTTCTAAATTTCAAAACTTTCCCATCAACTTCAATTTGAGGATCTAAAATTCCAAACTTTAACCTCAAATAAAAAACCCCAAACATGAAAAGGATAAAAATTCAAAGGGGGGAAGAAAAATAGAGAAAGAAAGAAGACACACCCTACAACAAGGCAACAAGAGAAAGAAAGAAAGAGAGAGAAACATTAAAGAGAGAGTAGGGTAGAATAATAATGGAAGGTGAAAGAAAGAAAGAGGAAAAAAGGAAACAGAAAAAATGAACAAGAATGGAAGAGGGAGTTAGGGGGTGTTGGAAGTGGCTAATCTCACAGGTCTGAAAATCCTTACAACAACCCCAATTGGCTTCTATTTCTATCTATTGCACCAGATCTATGTATCTAACAAACCAAGAGCTAAGAAAAATGATCATAAGCAGAAAGAAAAATATAAAAATATATATAAACATAAATTAAAAAAAAGGGCTCATATAGAAAGGAAAAAGTCAAAATAAGAAGTAAAGAAAGACAAGTGGAACTTCTTGTTTGCAGAACAACAGAGATACAAAGAGGAAAAATAAAACCTCTATATCTCTAGAAGTGAATCACAAAAAAAATCAAATCTTAACATGCCAAAGCCACAAATAGATGAGAATCTAGGGAGAACCTTGAGAGCACCATCACTTGTAGTTGAAAACTGGTCTTTGAGTTGAGTATCTATAACAAAATGCAGTTCAGAACCCGAAGATATTTCATTTCCCACTGGAGGACTACCCTGTGATGTGGTAACTCGATTTTGATCCTACATTTTATTCAAGCAGCATGTATATAGTTATAATGCGATCATTAATTCATAACAGGAAATCATTTATCCACCAATCATTAATCTTCCACAAAAATTCTTTACTCCATGTGAAAATACTTCCAAAAATTAATCAGTAATGAAAGCTTCTGCATTCTCTAAAAGGGAGGAAAGCAAAGCAGGTTCCTGCTCCTAATAAATTGTTTCTTGGGGCAAATTATTTAAATTTTACACTATCGTGAAGGAATGAAACCCATGTATATTTGACATTTGAAAACAGAAAAACTGTAACATTAGAGTCCTATGTTTCCCATCATTTTGTCAAAACTCTGCTACCATTGACAATTTCAACTTCCACATGAACATGAGACTATGATAATATGTATAATTATCTATTATTGTTTCCATCAAAGGCCAAAATAAGGATATAGTAGGAGAGCTGAATCACAAAAATAAATTCTTTATATTCTCACCAGCAAATGAGGTCATCGAAGGAGAGGTGATTGGGAACGGTGAGAATGAAGACAAGAGAAGAGCGAGAGCTAGGGCTTGGGATCGAGGAATGAGAGGAGCTCTGGAACAAGTGGAGAACCCCTCTTTGCTCCATGAATTTAGGGCTTGAATCTTCATCGTTCTCGGAGAAGATGGATTCAGGGTCCAGAGGCTGCTCCGAGTCGACCGAGTGAACTCGGAGGAAGTCACCACCAGAGAGACTTGCGATGGATGGCTTGCGACGGATGGTGTGTGATGAGGGAGTCACCACCAGAGAGAATCACCGCCGAAGGAGCAGCGATAGTGGGAGTGCCAGAAGAGAGAGTGACGACGGAGGCATCGCGAGCCCCGGCGATGTTCTTCGGAGGGCTGGGATTCTTCGCGGAGTGCTGGGGTGAGGACTGGGGTTCTTCGAAGATTTTAGGGTTCTGGCCTTCTGGGTTCTTTGAAGAGAAAGTGGGTTTTGAATGATGAAGGAGATAAGCAGCGTTTTGAATGAGGAAGTAAATAAAACTGAGCGTTTTATTTTGTACGAGGACCTTTTGGCCACGCTTTTGAAGCGTGCTAAAATAGTTGTAAGAAACGGACACGCTTTTAAAACGTCACTATAACGAAACCTTGTTGTCACGCTTTCAAAATGTCCTTGTTTCTATCTATGGCCACGCTTTTGAAGCGTCGCAGAAAAAAACGTGGCCATATCTTAGCTCAATTGCCACCCTTACAAAAGCGTGGCCATAGACCCTTTTCGCCACGCTTTTTAAGCGTAGCAAGAAAAAACATGGCCAAATCTCTAATCAATCGCCACCCTCGTAAAAGCGTGGCCATTGACCACTTTTGGCCACGCTTTTAAAGCGTGACAAAAAAAGCGTAGCCATAGACCTTTTTTTGTAGTGTTGACAGAAATACTGTTAGTGGAAAACCAAATTACATTATAAAATATATTCGATGAGTATTATTACTTAACCGCGCCTACGCGCGGGTCATTTGCTAGTAAATGATGATGGTTGCAAAGCATCATTAAGCAACTAATTACACAAAATTACACAACAAATGGAAACATCCCATTCAATGAAGATATTCATGCTTCCCTTTTTGGCTCCGGGTCATCAAATCCCCATGGTTCATGTGGCACAACTCCTTTCCTCACGTGGCCATCACGTGACCATCCTCACCACCCCTTCCAATGCCCACCTCTTGGCGGAGGCGGACAAGACCATCACTGTTACCATCCACACCCTCCACTTCCCCTCCGACCAAGTAGGCTTCCCTCTCGGCGTCGAAAACCTCTCAGCCGCTGACAACACCACCGCTAGCAAGATCTACTCGGCGGCGCACCTCATCCGATCGGAAGTGGAGTCCTTCATGAAGCAATCGCCACCGGATGTGTTCATCCCGGACACCATGTACACGTGGAGTAGAGACGTCGCGAACCGCCTGGGAATCCCCAGGGTGATCTTCAACACTTCCTTCATCTTCCACGTTGCCGTTATGGAAGCCATTAGATCTCACCCCGAAATCCTCGTTGATTGCAATGACACTGCTCCTTATGCCATCCCTGGCCTCCTTCAACCCATCACCTTCTCTGTGAAGCCCTCACCGGGATACCTTCAACACATGGAGTCCATGGTTGACTCCGAAAGTGACAGCCTCGGAGTCATCGTGAACAGCTTCAAGGAGCTCGACGGCGATTACACCCAACGCTACGAGATCATCACCGGTCGGAAAGTGTGGCAGCTTGGTCCTACTTTCCTCATGGTGCAGAAAACACTACCACTTGGGCAGCGAAGTAGCGATGCTAGCGAAGGTGAAAACGAGTGCTTGAGATGGCTTTCTATGAAAAAGGAGGGTTCCGTGGTCTATGCTTGCTTTGGCAGCTTGCTTCATCTGCCAGACAAGAAGCTTTTCGAGATAGCGGCAGGCCTCGAGGCTTCGGGACACCAGTTTGTTTGGGTGGTGCGTAGGAACAAAAGAAAGAAAGGTGATGAAGATGAAACAGAGGAGAAGTGGTTACCGGATAGGTTTGAAGAGAGGATGAAGAAGGAAGAGAGAGGGATGGTGATAAGAGGGTGGGCGCCACAGGCGTTTATCTTGAAGCATGTTGCTGTGGGAGGTTTTTTGACACACTGTGGGGCGAGCTCTGTGATAGAAGTGGTGAGTGCGGGGGTGGTGACCATAACGATGCCGACAATTACGGACCAATTCTCCAACGAGAAACTGATGAGCCAGGTGCATGGCGTCGGGGTGGAGGTGGGTAGAGCTGAGTGGAGCTTATCGTCGTTCGATGAGAAGAAGAGAGTAGTGAGTGCGAAGATGATAGAGAAAGCGGTGAGGAAGGTGATGGACGGTGGAGACGAGGCGGAGAAGATGAAGAAGAAGGCGAAGGAGATGAAAGAGAAGGCTCTGAGAGCGGTTGAAGAAGGTGGATCCTCGCAACATAGTTTGTTGGAAATGATTCAACAACTTGAGAGGCTTACGTCCTCCGCTTCTGCTTCCACCATCCTTTAAAACTGAGAGAAAAATCATTTCAAAAAGTGAGAAATCACACTTTACTCTCTAAAATAAAAATTTAAAAGAGAAAGTCTAAGGGGCCAACAAATTTTAGGGTTTTTAGTCATCAATTAGTCATCAATGATGTTTTAATGGTGTGAGATTGTATCTAATGATGTAGAATCATTCAATTTTCTTTTGATAGTTAAGTGCTGGTCAGAATTTAACAAAAGTGCTGTCCCCATAACACTCCTCAATTTAAAATTTAAAAGATCTACATTTTTGTTTAATGTTGTCCTTTATCCTTAAAAAATAATATAATGTGATTGTTGTGCAAATACGTAACTCTCACGGGCTAATATATAATATATACAAATAATGACACTAATCATGGAATTTGATAGCACAATAGAAATAGTGAAAGACGAGTTAAGCCCCATTTTGGTTCCTGATATTGGTGAGTTGCACTGATTTAGTCTTCCAAATCCCAATTGCACAAAATTAGTTCCCCAGATTTGAAAAAATGCACCAAGTTAGTCCTTAGCCTATTTTCCGTCACCGGAGGACTGACGCCGTTAGTGACGTGGCCAAATATTGCCACGTTGGACACACTAACAGTTAGATGACGTGGCTTAAAATATGATTTGCTCCAATTTAGTCCTTATCCCACTTTCAAAACCTAAATTCATGCTGTGACTTCATCATCATCTTCTTCTTCCCGTTTCTCTCTGGTTCTTCATCTCCTACTCCCTTCCGAGTTTACCATCATGATTGCAAGTGGGAGTCGTTCCATGCGGTCAAACACAGGGAGTTCCAGTCGAAGTAGAGCATCGGGTGTTCTACAGTGGTGTGGGTGTGGGTGCCGCCCTGTTCTTCGGTGGTCCACAATAGAGGCTAACCCTAACAAGCCATTTTTTGGGTGCCCTAACTACAATATTAATGATAAGAGGTGGTGTGGTTTTTTGTCTGGGCTGACATTGGAGAAGAAGACCTCAGAGGAAGGGTAATTTCTACTGTGGATGGTGACCAAGTTAGGGTGGATTTGGCTTGGAGAATTGGGAAGATAGAGGCTGAAGTTAGAACCCAAAAAATGTACATTTTAGTTTTGGCTTTGTTTATAGTAGTTGTTGTTGGTTTTATGTTGGTAGTTAAAGCTTGAAGATGAGTTTGTGTTACTGTGTTCAGGGTTAATGTGTAGTAGAAGAGAGAAAAATTCTCCTTCTCAAATTTCCTAATTGTTTTCTGTCATTCAATGACATTGTTGAAAAAAATTGCAAAAAAGAAATCTGAAGTAGCATAATTGAAGCTGGAACAAATTGTCATAATCATAACAAGCATATCAATAAGTTTTAACAAAAGTAACAATAATCCTGCCATATTAATGACAACTCTCCCAGACAAGTAAAGAGTAGTTCTAATTCCAAAATACACCCTAGCTAAAGGACACAGAGTGCCATCATTGTCATACTGTATTCAAATATATTAAAAGTCTACTGCCTTAAATTCAGCCCACAAAACAAAAAGTATGATTCACAAAAACATTCACAGTTTCATCCAAAATAGGCTGCACAGATTAGGTACATCTTCATTTCTTCTTCCTTGGTGGCTTGAAGCCAGGTGTTGGGACAAATTTCAGGAAGTTAGTCAGTCTGAAAGATGTGACTGAGCTTGCTCCTTGTAGTGGATCCATAGTGACTGATCCTGATAGTGGTGTGGAGGACCTCCTTCTGGTCTGCAACTTGGATGGCCTCGCAGGTTGATCCTGTTTCAGTAGGACATAAATTTAGTTGAATGTGCACAACAATTTTAAATATGAGTTGTGAAACTAAATGCGACTACCTCTTGACTTTGTTGGGATTGTTGTGCATCGGAATAGTTTGGCTGAAAGAGGTCGATTTCAACCACCTGGGCATCAACTGGTGCAGGTGACTGAGTAGGGGCTTCTGGAGCAGCTTGAGAAGGTGCTTCTGGAGGAGCCTGAGCAGGTGCATCTGGAGGAGTTTGAGTAGGTGCTTGAACAACATTTCCTTCAGCATTGGCCTTTTTCTTAGTAGTAGCGGCAGCTGCAGCTGCATCAGCACGAGCTTGAGCAACATCAGCTGCTCTCTTTTTTGGGTTTAGTTTTATGGGTAACTGTAGGAGTATTTCTAACAGGCTTTGCAGTAGTAGCTTGGCTAGGATTAGAGTTGGATGTGGTAGTGGGATTATTTTTTTGGAGTGTTGGGTTATTAGCACCAGGATCTGTTGGTTCTCTGCTCTTAGGTAGTGAGGTATTATGCATTGGTTCATTGTTGTTGGTGAATGGAGTCTCATCAGCAGGGGCAGTGGGTATATTAGTTTGGTTTGGGATCTTTTCTTATAGGGGTTCACTTTCAGGTTCATCAATAACCTCTCTCAAATCATCATGGTCACCCTCAACATACACCACAATCTCATTTCCCTCAAGAATTTCTGGTGTTGAAACTGCATGCTCAAAGTAAACATCAACCAGCTCATCACTCTTTTCACCCATGAAACACATCTCTCTCAACTCATCATCACAATTCAGAGCTCTTAACCCACTATCTAAACTCCTCCTGGGAACATGCCACCAATATTCTCCTATCCTATCATATCCTAGTTCTTTATAATAATTTCTCACCCAAAAAAATCTAAAGTATCTACATCAATGTCACCAACGCATGCCTTCTTATCATGAGAATATATAGTCATAGTGGAACATAATATCTAAGTGCACATCCATCTGCATGATTCAAAAAAATTTCTTTTCAGCAAGAGTTCCATACAATGATCCCTTTAAGATAGTTTTCATCAACTACATTCATACATGATAGAGAGATATATCAAAATAAAACACATTTATCCACCATCGGAACAGAGCATGAAGACAAACCCCAAAAAAATAGTGGCAGACAACATCGAAATAAAATTCTAGCCCAAATTTCACTACAAACCTTATGGAAAAACAATATACAAAGCAATAAACTATGATCAACAACCATCAACGCATTTCCTAAAATTTGAAAAAATAAAATTTTAAAATCTTCACTAACCTCGGTGACAGAATAGAAGCTCCTTGTAGCGGCAAAGTACCTCCTCAGACAACTGTACAGTGTGCACTCGTGATCCAGCAGTCTCCGGGAATTCTATTGCAGTTACTCGTTCCTATTTTGAGTCACTAATGGAAGAGAGACGTTTTTCCACTGCGTCACTCATGGAGGAGTTGAAGACGAAGAGTGGAGAAAAAAAAGGGATATACAAACGTTTTTTTCTCCATCGCATACAAACGACGTCGCTCAAAGGGGTTTTTTAGCACCAAATTAGAAACGACGCCGTTTCTTAGTGTCCAGCGTGGCAATATTTGGCCACGTCACTAACGGCGTCAGTCCTCCGGTGACGGAAAATAGGCTAAAGACTAACGTGGTGCATTTTTTCGAATTTGGGGGACTAATTTAGTGCAATTGGAATCTGGAGGACTAAATCAGTACAACTCGTCAATCTCGAAGACCAAAATGGGACTTAACTCAGTGAAAGACTGAAAGTCAAAATTAAGATGACGAGGATAAAGGTGGTGACGTTAGAAGGGGTGGCAAATAATGGTGGTAGTAGTTAGACATTTTGTTGCACATAGTTTTGTTTGTGAGAATTTAAAATTCACAAATTATAAATAAAGTTATCACTAAATTTATATGATTAGTTTGATGAAATTTCTTTGAAGCTTCCAAAATAGGATCCGCAACAACCCGACCACCATAGTATTTTTTTTTTAAATTAAAGATTCCTTTACCTTTGGTATTGATCAATGTTTTAAAAGATAGGATCAGTCGTCAAATTGTTTCAGTCATATTGATTTAATATTTTATTGGTCTTTAATTAAAAAAACTATTTTATAATATAACTACCATAAATTTATTTTTATGGTTTAACCTGAAAATTAAATTTGTTTCTAATTTTTTTTAATTAAATTCGTTCCTAAAGTTAAACTTATTTTTAAAATCGATCTTTCTCTAATTTTTAGACAAAAGAAATTCTTATACAAAAGTACACTTTCTTTTAGTTTTTTCATAAATTTACTATTTTTGTACCTTCAAATTTCAGACAACCTCAAATCCAAATAATTTCAGACAATAATAACTGATCATTTATACAATTAACAAGAAGAAGAACAACAAGAAGAATTAACAACAACAAAAATAACAAAGTACTAATAAAGGGTAAAGAGGTAGAATTAGTAATGCCAAGAATAATTAACGAAGGTTGAAGAAGAAGAATCAGCAACAAGAAGAACAACAACTAATTGAGGTTGAAGAAGAAGAATCAGCAACAAGTAACAACAAAAATCGTTATCAGAGACTCAGAGCACAACGACGAAAAGTTGGAGAACAGAGCTTGAGAAGAGAACGATGAAGACAAGGCAATGAGCACAACGGAGGAAGACCACGGTAGGAACGAGCGCGACAATCAGCTGAAGAAGAAATGAACGGTGGACAGCGCCGCTGCACCCTCCTCCTTCTTCCTCTCTTCCCTCGTCCTTCGATTCTTTATTGCTGTGAGGTCCTTCTCTTTCTCAACCTCTGTAACGATTCATCTTATAGCACATCATGACCAATGCTAGCCATCAGGC
>NC_029793.2:16233790-16239838 GCF_000816755.2 Arachis ipaensis
TAAAGCTAGTCCAGATCGCGTGTTCGATAGATATATTGGACTAGGTAATAGTTAAATAGATAATATCTACATGAAGTATAGAAAACACATAAAAACATAGTAATGTCATACACATATGCCCAAAGGCTCATTTAGTAGATCATAGTTAACACTGGGTTACGTCATTGCTTATTCGTGTAAATATTTACAGACTCCATTATTTATATTAATAGGCCCCGACTCACAAGAGACACCTTAGTCTGGGACCCATTTTAACTTATTTATATGGGTATTTATAAAAGCACCCAGCCTTCTAAAAGTTTATACAGAGCAATGGCAAAGACTACTACTATTACTGCTACGATTACTGCTGCTGCTCATGCATATCTTGGTAGCTGAAGGCAAAGCCATGTGCATTCTGGCAACTAACAATAATCACAGAGCTTGACACCATAGTATGCTAACAGTTGGAGGAACATGTTTCAACATAAAGTGGGTATCCTCACATCTTATGGTTCTGGTTTTGTTGGAGCAGAAAATCCTTCAACCCATATAATCTCTTAGCATGGTTCTGGTTCTGTCGAAGTAGACACTCCTCTCCAGATAATCTCTTAGCACCTTGGGATTTACAATTTTTTTTTCCGCGGCCTTTTCAAATAAACATTATCTCTAAGGGATTTATCTGCCCTTTTCTTTTATAAAAACTTGTGCCCCGTCTCTTCTCTTTAAATCTCTCAGCATTTCTCACATTTACTATTTTGCCCTTGATACTTTTATATATTTCTAATTTTGGCCTTGTGTACATAACTTCTCTTTTTACCCTTTTTTTAGGCTTTTAGTGGCGTTTTTATCACTAATATTACTACTTTACCATTTTATCCTCATATCCTTCCTAACATATCTTTTTATCCTTCATTAAGTTAATTAAACCATTTTTATATTTATTTTATGCCTAAATTACCATTTTAACCCTAAGTGCTCTAGTTTTTCTGTCTAATCTTATTTAGTGTTAAAACTTACCGAATTAATCCTAATATTTTTTTATGACCCAATTATCTCTAATATTTTTATTAAATACCAATTTTACCCCTAGAGACCTAAAATACCATTTTACTTTTTATTATCTTATTTACTTGTTTTAGTTATCACTTTTTACCGTTTTACTTCTAACTTTTACTACAGTTTTTATTTAGGCCCGAAACTTTATTTTAATTATAATTTTGATCCAAATAAATTATATAATTAATGTTTTATCCCTTATGACACTAGCTCAGAATTTTACTGATCTTTCAATTAAATTATATTTTTAACCCTCTTTTTACCCGAAAATAATCATAACATCTGTTTTATTCTTACCTACTTGTTTCATAGGATTAAAAATACTTTTCCTAACTTCTTTTAACACCTGAGCATGTTGCTTTTCAGGTTTTTAGGTGCTGAAATTTTCAGAAACATAGTTTTATATATTTATCCACTTTTAGTGATGTTTAAAGCTTAAAACTTAAACCCCCAAGTGTTCCATCAATTTTTGGCTGTCCCATACATTTTTCAGAGGTAAATAAGCTTTATATATCACTCAAATAATAGTTTAAAAGTAAAAAAACATCACTGAATTTCTAAAATTAAAAATCAAGCACAAAATCACCACAAAGTAGTTTATATGAACTCCGAATCAAGCACAAACATATTCTAACTATTCCTAACCCTTACCTCTCATTTAATTCAGTCACCAGACCTCTCAAACACTAGAAAATGATCTCACAAAGGCTGGAACACATGTGAGTATGGTGCAGGTTTTGTTTGGCCAAAAGCGTCGCAAAAGTGTTAGAATTAACCACTTTGAGCTTGAATTTCTCTAGCTCCTTAGGTGTGCTCTATATGGGCTTCAAGAGGAATTTTATATATTGAAAGAGAGCAAAAATTCATTATGGTCACTTCTAGAAAAATTGAAAAGAATGGAAAAGGAGCAATAGCTTACCTTGCTAAAATTTTGGTAAAAACGCAAGAATTAGTGAAAACGGACAAGGAATTGTGTTTATATGGCTTTGATTCTTGATGAATACATGAAGATCAATGGAAGAACTATTGGAATCAAGGCTCAAACATAGAGGGAAGGTACAATATTTTTCTCTCTTTCTCTCTCAAGAATTCGGTCAAAAAGGTGGTAAAAATGCATAAGTGTTTGTAAAATTTGTAGGCAAGGTTTCTTTAAATAAAAATTTAGAGTCTTCGTTGAATTAATTGTGATAAAAGGGGTTGAAAATTTTCATGTTCAAGGGATAGGTATTAATGAAGAAGGGGCTTGAAAGCGAGGAAGCTTGGTCAGCGCTTGCGTGTCGAGCTTATCCACAATTAATCGCAGTTAGTTACTCGGGGTTAAAAACACACCAGAGAGGGGTGAAAGGCTGAGATAATCTCGGTCCAGAGGCTGAGAGGGAGGGGCAAGTTACTTTGGTGACAAGTAAGAGGATTCGGAATCTTTAGAAGTCGTTTGCAGAATACTAATCAGAAATTCGGTTTAATTTGTGGTAACTTTTACCGTGTGATAAAATAATTAATGGCTAAAATTTATTCTTAAAGAAATAAATCATGAATAGATAGATAATATTAATCTTGGGGCACAATTACCATGGAAGAAATTATTTTTACCACTGATTCCGAGTTTTTCTATTATTAACTTTTTTCTGATGCACGCAAAACCGTCACTAAAAGTGAATTCCCAACTTAAAATGTCTCTAGTGAGGAAAATAAACTAATGGCAAGCAAGTGGTTACTTTTTACTAGTCAAATTTGACTTAGAAAAATTGGTTATTCTCATAAAGTGAAGTTTGACCTACTAATTACTATTTTCTAATTTATATATTTTTTACCATTGAGCCTGCCTCACTAGTAGTTTTTGGGCCGTGGTTCAAGATTTTGCGAAATAAATTACAAAACAGCCACAAAAGTCAGTTTACCAAAAATTTGGTTCTTACGTTACAGCCTCTCTCCTTGCTTCTTTCTTCAACAACAACGATGATGACAGCACCTTGACTCGCCGATGCTGCCTTCTCTTTCCTCCCCTTTCATTTTCTCTTCTCCTTCTGAGCTTCTCTGACCCCCTGTTCCGTCTTTCTTTCTTTCTTTCTTTTTGGAGTTGTGTGCGTGTATGAGAAAGTGAAATGGTGAATGAGATAGTGAAAGGGTATTTTTGTGTAAATGGATTATTTTAAAACCAAGTTGAAACTTAGGGACGAATTCAATTTTTAGTTTAAAATCAAAAAGACCAAAATCGTATGTAACCCTAATAAATAAATTATAAATAAATACCTTAAAACATAATTATAATCTAACATAACCTTAATTTATCTTCCAAATTTAAAGCACTTTTCTTTTTTGGATTGCCTCTAACCACTTGCTTATTAGATGGTATCTGACTCAACGTACGTTGTTCTTCTTCTTGCGCTATTGCTTTATCAATTGCATCCTCTATCTCATCATCACTCTCTTCACTAAAACTTACTTTTCTTTTGCTTTTGTTGCTCTATATTTCTTTCAATAAGCCTTTCATTTTTTTCCACATTACATGAAACTTTAGGATATGTATGTTTTAACATCTCCAGTCATCTTTGCCAAGTGTTTCTTCATTTTGTGAATCCTACATCCTCCATAAGTTTGTGAAAAAAAAACATTGTTATTGTGGCTTTTCATCACTACTTGTTCATCAACATATTTTCAAGATGGATCTATTTTTTTCTGTATATTGAAAAAAGCTTGTGACTGACTATCGTTGGAATTAGATGGATTAGGATTACCAACATCCTTCGAAATAGAAGGATTAGCAGTCAAATTACTATTTATAGATGTATTATTATCATTAAATTCTTCTTGATTAATATTATCATCCCTAACTAAAATCAATAAATCATCAAGATAGTCACGATTTAAGCATAATTAAGTCACAAAACAGTAAAACATAACACAGTAGCACATCACTAATCAATAATCACAAGGCATTCAATAATCCATGATCATAAGACATTCAATAATCAAATAAATCAGAACAAAATCCTAATCACTACGGATCCTGATAGTCGTTGTCATCATCCCCTAGTCTTGCTGAGTCAACGGTTTAGGTGGTGATGTTGGTATCCCTCTAACAACACTCAGTTGAATCTGCTCCAACTCCTGCCTAAACTCCAGCCTGAGGGAATCTATCTCTAACACGTGTACAAGAATCTCACTATACCCCTCCTTAGACTGCTGCAGCCGTTGAGCCTGGACGTGAAGGCTATGGGTGAGATTCTAAAACTGCTCCCGTAAGTCAACATTGTCCTCAGGATCGGTAGTGTTGGTGGCTAAGGCGGATGAATCCTTCAATGTGGAGGTGCAAAGGTTGCTCATGAAGAATAACCCCAGCTCATAGACATGATTCTTGTACAACTCAGAAGCGGTCTCACGCCAAACTGAATCAGGATCGACAACTGAAGCAGTAGAGTTATTGTCGTCGTCCCCACTCTACTACTGATATTGCTGAGATGCAACCTCTAATCTCTGTGTGTAGGACTCCATGTAACACATGTTAGGATTAGGACAACGGTTAATTGAAAAAAATACATATTGATCTTTATACTATCACAGGATGTTTATTCACATATTATTCTGTAGACTGCTGATAAGAAAATCTCTCCTTGTTCTTCTTCAAGGTGTTAGAATACATGAAGGTCTTCGCCATCGTCACGTCACACTCCAACAACATAGACTACACATATTGAAACAATATGTTGAATCAAGTAATAATTACAGTATATGTCAAAGACAAAACGAACTTAATAAAATAAAACAAGTTACATACTAGCAGGACGACTGCCTAAAGGAAGGGTTGCATAGTAGGACCCACGTAGTTAGGGTTCAGAACCATGATAAAAGGTGGATCCTGTGACGATCCAGGGGCAGCCGAGATAGAAGGTGAGGACTGAGTGGTCCCACGGGAGCCAATAGTCACCCTTCCTGTACCTCGACCACCTCTACCCCGTCTCATGACACCTCTACCTGTTGTCGTGTCTACTTGAGACATGATTAAATTATAAAGAATCAAACCCATAGCATGTAATAGTATATATATATATATATATATAAAGGTGATGCATACATATTTACTACATTTAAATCACTTTACTAGTTAATTTCACCCACAATTTTGGCCAAAATTTTGACATAACCTCCCCTAAAATATGGACATATCCAAATTTATGGTTTTTTATAAATTCAAAAAATATCAATTTACAACATCAATCAAAACTCAATCCATAAAGATACTGTTAAATTAGAAAATGCAATAATATATCAAAATGTATTTAGAAACCTACATCAGTTCCACCAATCTTAGGATGATGTTAGAATCTACATCGAAAGCAAGGCAACAAATAGAATGGGCTAGAGAGTAAATAAAGGAACATGTTTCTAAGTTTACATATACTCAACCCATTTTACAAGGTATTCAAGGTACAAAACCACTTTAAGTTTAATAATATATAGTGACTTCCAACCCCATGCCCAAGAAATCAAAATTTGACAATTAATGAAAAGTCCAAATCTAAAATATTCTAACACATCATTTCTTAAAGGGAAAAAAAAAAAGAAAAATAAAAGTTTGATTTGCGTCTCATTAAACTATAGCAGTACTTTTTCATTTCGTTAATTATCAAATAAAGCATTGTTAACATATGTCACTCATCTACCATTCTCTTTCAAAAACAATTTTCAAATTTAGCTCTTTTAGCTTTAGGGTTTACCCGAAGATAGTGGTGCGGCGGCACGAAAGACTCTTCCAGCTTGGTGGCAGCATGGACGGCGTGACGATAGCGATGGTAGTGATCGATCGACAGGAATGTGTTTAGGGTTTCTGTTAATTAAAATTGCCTAAAAATAGTAAGGAGAAGGAGGAGGAGAACTTATCTATAGGAGGGACCAGTGGCAGCAGCAACGCAAATGGCAGCAATTCCTTACACAATGCAACGAGTTCTAGTCGAGTCCACGTAATCCTTGGAGAATGTTGATGGTGGTCGGCACTGACGGAAGTGACTGCCG
>NC_029793.2:16239937-16257335 GCF_000816755.2 Arachis ipaensis
TCTTTCGAAATGAGGGGGAAAGCGAGAAATTCAAATTTAGGGCAAGTTTACTGGCGGATAAATCTGACGATAACGCATTGTGTGTGACCAAAACGCAGCATTCCATTAATTGAGCTTTATTGACAGATTAGGCTAACGGTCACACTTGCCCCAATTTTTTCTTTATTTCATGGTTTATCTTGTGCTCAATTGAGTAGTTTTTATCAACTCTTTACCCACTTATTCATACTATTTGCATGGTTTTACATTTGCCTTCCTAATTATGTGCTTTGATTGAAAACATGCTTCTTTGGCCTTAAGTTCCCTATGTTTAATCCTCTCTTATTACCATTAGATGCCTTGATATGTATGTTAAGTGATTTCAGAGATTACAGGACAGGAATGGCTCAGAGGATGGAAAGGAAGCATGCAAAAGTGGAAGGAATACAAGAAGTTGGAGAAATTGATAAGCTGTCTAGCCTGACCTCTTCGCACTCAAACGGCTATAACTTTAGCTACAGAGGTCCAAATGATGTGGTTTCAGTTGCATTGGAAAGCTAATGTCTGGGGCTTCGATTTGATATATAATATGCCATAGTTTCTCTGACGCTACGTAATGCGAACGCGCGCTCCACGCGGACGCGCGCTCCACGCGGACGCATCGCAGTGACGAAAATCAGTGTGGCATATTTCTTCTCTAGCGATTTCTGGGCTGTTTTCGACCCAGTTTTCGACCCAAAAAACACAGATTAGAGGCTATAAAGTGGAGGAATCCATTCATTCATAATAATCAGCTCATAATTCATAATTTTAGGTTTAGATGTAGTTCTTAGAGAGAGAGGTTCCCTCCTCTCTCTTAGGATTAGGATTTAGGATTTCTTTACTTTCAGGATTGTTTCTTTTTATCAGGTTCAATTTTCCTTTTATTTATTTTCCTAATTTAATTTATGAATATCCATGTTAAATTTGATTTCCTTTATTAATGCAATTTGAGGTATTTTCAGATTTAATTTTGCTTTGCTTTATTTATATGGATGCTGTTAATTTAATTTAGATATTTTCTTCCTTTTGACTTTGGTTAAGTAATTGGTGACGCTTGAGTTATCAAACTCGAGGTGCTGATTGAAAATTGAAATTCTTCAAGAATTAAATCGAGTTCCAATAACTCTAGCCTTTTCCAAGGAAAGACTAGGACTTGAGGATTCAAAAAATTAATTCATCCACTTAACTTACCTTCATAGTTAGAGGTTAATAAGGTGGGAAAAAAAATCCAATTTTCATCACAATTGATAAGGATAACCAGGATAGGACTTCCAGTTCTTATACCTTGTCAAGAACTTTATTAGTTATTATTTTAACGACTTGTTATTTTAAATTACTTGTCCCTTACCTTCAAAACCCCCAATTTACAAGACTCATAACCAATAATAAGAACACCTCCCTGCAATTCCTTGAGAAGACGACCCGAGGTTTAAATACTTCGGTTATCAATTTATTTAGGGGTTTGTTACTTGTGACAACCAAAACATTTGTAAGAAAGGACTTTTGTTGGTGTAGAATTTATTTGCTTTTTACTTGTTTATTTGTTTTTATTTTTTGTTTTTATTTTTGCTTTTTCATAAATTAAGAGGTTATTGGTTTTTATTTAGTTATTAAAAATTTTTCAAAAAATTTGTTCTTCGTGTTTATCTTGACCTTCAAGTTGTTCTTAGTTGTTTTTTCGTTTTGATCTAAAAATTTTAAGTTTGGTGTCATTTTATTGTTTTTCTCTTTCCTCATTTAATTCAAAAATATCTTTTCTCTTTATTTTAATTGAATTTTCGAAATTTGCATAAAAAAAATTCAGATTTTTATTTTAAAATTTTTTTATCTTATCTTATCTTAGTTTTAAATTTCAAAATTCAAATCTTTTTCAAAAATCATATCTTTTTCAAAATCTTATCTTATCTTATTTCAAAATTCAAATTTAAAATTTTAAAAATCAAACCTTTTCAAAATTTAAATCTTTTTCAAATCTTTATCTTATATTGTTGACTTTTTCAAAATTCAAAATTTAAATTTCAAATTTCAAAATTTCAAATTTCAAATTTCAAAATTTAAAATTCATATTCAAAATTTAATTTTCAAATTCAAAAATTTAAATTTCAAATAACCTTTTAATTTAAAATTATTTTTATTTTTGTTTTTAATTTTTATTTGCTACTATGAACTCTCACCCCTTTGGCTATGAGTTTGGTTACAATTATATTGCAGGAAGATGAAATTACAATGAGAACAGGCATCAAGGTTGGAACAATCAAAGATGGGAGGAGCCACAAGGATTTGATCAACCCTCATGGCAACAACCACCACCATATGCCTATAAACCCTCTCCTCAACATGACTTTGGACCACCATACTCACAAGCCCATTTTCACCATTCACCTCCATATAACCCTAATTCGTATCCACCATACCAACCATCTTATGAGCCAAATGAACCCTCTTATCCACCCCAAACCTCCATGGAGAAAGCACTTACTGATCTAAACTCTACTATACAAGCTCTCGTCGCCCAAATTGGACCACCAAATACCTTCAATAATCAACCCTCAAGCTCTAGTGCACTTCCTTTTCAACCACAGAATGATCTCTCCATCCCATCACCACCATCCATGGAAGAGCACCCACATCCATCAATCCAAGAGCAACATGATCCCAATGATGCTATTGACATGGAACAAGAGAGAAGGAATCATCTTCGCGAATCCATACTTCATAAGGAGCTAGAGGAGGCCCTAAAGGTGAAGGTAGTAAAGACCCTTGAAGATGAAAGAATAGTTGAAAAGAGTTGTCATGGAAAGAAAATCATTAAGGATGAGTACGATTTTATATTAAAACTACTGGACAAAGCAGTAATTATTGAAGAGGAAAAAGTGGTTGAAGACTTGCGAGATGCTGAACCTCCATGGAAAAGTCAAGACATAGAGTCTCCTTCCAAGACGGTTGCATTTGATGTTGAGGAGGGTGTACAACCTCCAAGGCATACACTGGTTAAAGACTTGGAAGAGGTTGATCAAGAGATGGAGATTCAAGAAAAAGAGGCACAACCTCCCATGCCCTTGGTGAGAAATGAAGAAGAGATTGAATTGGAAGAAAGCTACCAAGAGGAAGAGGTTGAAATTGAAGAAGCTTGCAAAGAGGTGGAAGATGTCAAAGAAGAGCACAAGGAAGTGGAGCTTGCAAGTTCATTAGAGACACCTCCCCCAAGGCCATTATCGTCCAACACAACATTCAAGTGGGTAAAATTCTCATCCTTGACCTTTACTTTCCCACTTGAATATGGGCTACTAGAGACGGATGGTCAACTTAGAGCTCTTTGTGGCACTAAGAGTAAGATGAAGATGGTCAGTGGTAAGAATTGTCCTGCAAGGTTCATTATGGTTGGAAGCTTTAAGTTTAAACGCAGAGGTTGGTGTAGAGCTCAATTGAATGGGTCTAGAAAGTTGTTTGGACACTTCAGTGAGAATTCTAAGGCTGAACCACCCGGATGGAATCATGATAATCAACTTGAAGACGGGTGTAGAAACAAGATTTGGGATCCAGGAATATATGAGGATCAATTTTGGGAGCTCAAAGCTTGTGAAGAACTCCATCAAAGCTTGAGGAATTTACTTGGTATTAATAGAGCTTATTGGAAGTCCAAGCATTGGTGGAAGTTTCAAGACAAGTTCAAGCACAAGCCACCATAACAGGAAGCTCACCAAATGTCCAACTTAAGGACTTTAACTAAAGTGCTAGGTGGGAGACAACCCACCATGGTATGATCGTCCCTTTTTCAGTTTTAACTCTAGTCTGTTTTGTTTGTTTTTGAGTTTTGATTGGACCTGGAATCATGCATAACGTTCATATTAGCATTGCATTCTGCATACTGCATTATTAAAAAAAAAGAGAAAAGCACGCATGCGACGCGGCAGCGTCACTAACACGTCCGCGTCACCAATGCGTTTTGAAGAAAAGAGAATTGGACAGAGAATCACGCGAGAGCGTGGCTGGAGGCGTGCCTGTGGCACAAATTGACCCACGCGACCGCGTCGCTGACGCGTCCGCGTCGTTTGGAAAAATGCCTCCCACGCGTCCACGTCACCCACGCGAATGCGTGGCTCTGTGAAATCGACGTAAAAGGGTGTAAAGCTATAAGTTGGTCTGGAATGAGGCTGGAACCATGCTAAAAGCACAAGCCCTACCACGCGAACGCGTGCCCCACGCGTCCGCGTCATTTTTAAAAGACAGGCCATCCACGCGATCGCGTCAACCATGCGACTGCGTCACCCAAAAATTTAGCAAAAAGAGTTTCGAACAGAAAGTTGCGCGAACGTGAGGCTGCACTCGCGCCAATCACACAAATCAAGTCACGCGATCGCGTGACCCACGCGTCCGCGTCACCTGACCTTATCACGCACCACGCGACCGCGTCACTCACGCGTCCACATCGCCTGCGTCGCACAACTTATCTAGATCAGCGCCAATTATCCTATCTTTTCTTTTCTAACCCTAATTTCTTCTATCTTTTCTTCTTTCCTCTTTCTTTCTTACTTTATCTCTTTCACTTCTCATTCTTTTTCACCTTCATTCTATTTTACTTAATTTATTTGCATACTTTCATTCATTGCATTTTAATTTTGTGCATATTTTTACTTTCTTTTCTAAATTTATTACTTTTCTGTTGGCGTTGAATTTTCTTATTTAACTGTTGCATCTTCTCTTGTATTATTTTGGGTGTTTAGTGACTTGTTTTATTCTGGTTAGATAATATTATCAATGCCAATCTTTTATACCTGTATTACTTTTGCATTGACATGAATTTATATTATCTCTCCTTACCCACACTCTCTTCCCTATTGTTGTAAATTTTTGCACTCTTGATTTGCCATGTACTTCTACTGTTTTCTCACTTGCATGTTGTAGCTACCATGTAATTGAGACCCTCATTATTTGGCATTAACCCAACCATATTTTATTTGTCTTCTTATCTTTATTTCTAAGTTACTGTTCTTCTTTTTCTCTTCTTTCAGGCTGGCCACCGAAGATGGAAAAAGGGAGAAACTTCTAAAAGGGGAGACAAACAAGTCCATTTGCACAATCCTTGAAGAAAAGCATCAGTTGGAACAATCCGTCCACCTGCACATCTCAGCATGCACCGAGGACGGTGCAATCTTTAAGTGTGGGGAGGTCGATACCGATCTTCGTGGGTTAGTACCTTCCTGTCTCAACACCAATGTTTAAATTTTCTTTGTTAAATTAGTTGTTGCATTTGCATGTTTAATTGCATGTTTGTTTGATTTTATGCATTTAGTCACTACTTGGTTAAAGTAATAAATTTCTTTTTAGGACTCTATTTTTGAAAAATTTCACTAATTTAAATTGAAATTTTTTTTTATGTTAAAACTTGTTTGAAGTTGTATTTGGAACATGGTTTTTGAGCCAAAGAACACACAACCTGTGAGATTTTGAGCTTATTTACATGGTTACATTATTTAACCATAAATTTTTATTCTTGTGTATTTTCTTCTCTATAATTGCAATCTTTGCTTTGTTCCATTCTATATGTCCATTATTTAGTGTATTTACATGCTTGCATATGATTGAGGCCATTATTTGTTATTAGCTCACTTATCCCAAATAAGCCTACCTTTTACTGCTTGTTAACCACTTTGAACTTTTTAACCTCCTTCTATTTCATAACCACATTACTAGCCTTAAGCAGAAAAATAAAATAAAAATCCCAAGTTGAATCCTTGGTTAGCTTAAGATAGATATTGTGTATAATTTAAGTGTGGGAAATTTTATGGGAATATGGGATGATATGAAAAAGTAGGAAATTAAATTGAATAAGTTATTTGAAGATTTGGGAAGCATGCTCATATGAAATCAAAATAATTAAATTACCATGTGTATTGAAAAAAAAATATTAAGTAATTAAATAAGGGGATACAAAAAAAAGAGAAGAAAAAATAATATTACCCCAAATGCAAAATAAAAAGAATCAATGCACATGGGACAAAATTCAAAAATAAGTTTGATACTTGAGCATGAAATACAAAAGTGAAAAAAATTTGGGTAGCTAGGTAAAGTATTTTAAATTATATAAAGTATGTATATGTTAGGTGAGATCTTAGACTAATCAAGGATTCACTTTATAAAGCTCACTTAGCCATACATATATCATTACCTTTACCTCAGCACCATTACAACCCTAAAAAGACCTCATGATGTTTGTATTGATATGCTAAATATTTGTTGATTGGTTAGATGAAGAACAAAGTTTTAGAAAGCATGACTAGAGAAGAGTAAAGTGATTAACCCTAGACACTTGAGAGATTAGAGTGATATACACTACCAGTAAGGGTTCAATGCTTGATTCTATATTCTCCGCTTTCATGAGCTATCTTCTTACAAGTTTACTTGTCTTTTATTGTATAATTTGAATTAGTGAAATCTGATTTATGTATATTCTTGGAGAATTTGATTTACTTGTAACTAAGTAGGTAGAAACATTTTGCATGTAGTTGAATTCATACAGATAGGTTGCATTTCATACATTCTACCATTCCTCTTCACTCTCTTATAGCTTCTCTTGAGCTTAGCATGAGGACATGCTAATGTTTAAGTGTGGGGAGGTTGACAAACCACTATTTTATGGTTTATCGTGTGCTCAATTGAGTGGTTTTTATTAACTCTTTACCCACTTATTCATACTATTTGCATGGTTTTACATTTGCCTTCCTAATTATGTGCTTTGATTAAAAACATGCTTCTTTGGCCTTAAGTTCCCTATGTTTAATCCTCTCTTATTACCATTAGATGCCTTGATATGTGTGTTAAGTGATTTCAGAGATTACAGGACAGGAATGGCTCAGAGGATGGAAAGGAAGCATGCAAAAGTGGAAGGAATACAAGAAGTTGGAGAAATTGCTAAGCTGTCCAGCCTGACCTCTTCGCACTCAAATGGCTATAACTTTAGCTACAGAGGTCCAAATGATGCGGTTTTAGTTGCGTTGGAAAGCTAATATCCGGGGCTTCGATTTGATATATAATATGTCATAGTTTCCCTGACGCTAGGTGATGCAAATGCGCGCTCCACGCGGACGAATCGCAGTGACGAAAATCAGTGTGGCAGATTTCTTCTCTAGCGATTTCTAGGCTGTTTTTGACCCAGTTTTCGGCCCAGAAAATACAGATTAGAGGCTATAAAGTGGAGGAATCCATTCATTCATAATAATCAGCTCATAATTCATAATTTTAGGTTTAGATGTAGTTCTTAGAGAGAGAGGTTCCCTCCTCTCTCTTAGGATTAGGATTTAGGATTTCTTTACTTTCAGGATTGTTTCTTTTTATCAGGTTCAATTTTTCTTTTATTTATTTTCCTAATTTAATTTATGAATATCCATGTTAAATTTGATTTCCTTTATTAATGCAATTTGACGTATTTTCAGATTTAATTTTGCTTTGCTTTATTTATATGGATGCTGTTAATTTAATTTAGATATTTTCTTCCTTTTGACTTTGGTTAAGTAATTGGTCACGCTTGAGTTATCAAACTCGAGGTGCTGATTGAAAATTGGAATTCTTCAAGAATTAAATCGAGTTCCAATAACTCTAGCCTTTTCCAAGGAAAGACTAGGACTTGAGGATTCAAAAAATTAATTCATCCACTTAACTTACCTTCATAGTTAGAGGTTAATAAGGTGGGGGAAAAATCCAATTCTCATCACAATTGATAAGGATAACCAGTATAGGACTTCCAGTTCTTATACCTTGTCAAGAACTTTATTAGTTATTATTTTAACGACTTGTTATTTTAAATTACTTGTCCCTTACCTTCAAAACCCCCCAATTTACAAGACTCATAACCAATAATAAGAACACCTCCCTGCAATTCCTTGAGAAGACGACCCGAGGTTTAAATACTTCGGTTATCAATTTATTTAGGGGTTTGTTACTTGTGACAACCAAAACGTTTGTAAGAAAGGACTTTTGTTGGTGTAGAAGCTATACCTGCAACGAGAATTTATCTGCGAATTTCTAAACCTCGCAAAAGTTCTCTCTTCACTGCCCCAAAAAGGAGTATGGGCCTTACGTTCAGGCCCAAATTCATCTGTTTTTGGTAACCCTCGGAATATTGACACCATTGTCGTGGACCTAGAAGTCAAGATCGTATGATGGCAAATGACATCCCGAAAGATGGACACACGGCTTCTAACTCTGAAGCCCGAGAAGAAGAGCAATATAATGATGAGCGTGCATTAGTCATACCTCCCCGAGCTGATAGAGGGAAGGGTGTAACCAGAGATGCGCATCCTTCAAACCCAGAAGGACACAAGATAAGCTTGAAAGTATACCGAGGCCAAGAGATCCCACAGAGATCATGGGACTTATCCATGGACATCAAGGTCGGCTGGAACAACTCGAGCAGGAACTAGAGCGACAATGAGAATTTGAAGAGCCCTGAGGAGGGAGGTACGATGGCGAAGAAAATTAGAAGAGAAGCTCTTGAAATTGGAGTCTGACTTCAAGGGCAGGAGAGCCCGAGCTGAACGAGAAGAAACTCCTCTGATAGGCAAATATCCATTCATAGAAGAAATCATGCGGGTTAAAGTTTCTTAAAACTTTAAGAGCCCGGACATGGACCTTTATGATGGAATCGCCGATCCGAGGTATCATCTGAGCAATTTCAAAAGCCGCATGTATTTGGCAGATGCATCAGATGTAACTCGCTGTAAAACCATCCTGACTACATTAACCAAGGCGGCAATGAAATAGTTTGATAGTTTACCACCTAGATCAGTCACACGCTTCAACGATTTGGCAAGAAGCTTCCTTACCCAATTTTCCATTTAAAAGGATAAGGTTAAGCATTCACCAAACCTTTTAGGTGTAAAGCAAGAAGTCGAGGAATCTCTATGAGTTTATATGGAAAGATTCAACAAAGCATGCTTGGAGATTCAGAATCTATCTACCGAAGCAGTCATCATAGGACTAGTCAACAACCTTAGAGAAGGACCCTTCTCCCAATCTATATTAAGAAGGCACACAACCTCTTTGTACGAGGTGCAAAACTGAGCCAAAAAGTACATCAATATGGAAAAAATAGCTCGTTTAAGGGAACCTGCTCCGAGACAACACAATCAATATCCAGCTCGAGACAAAGAGGAGGAATTAAAGAAAAAAGAAGAATACAACTCAGACAAAACCCGAAAGTATCATAGCTACATCCCATTATGAGTGTCCCTTGTTGATGTCTACAAAAAGATCTGTTACACAGAAAAGATTTCACCCCCCGAGCCAATGAGAAACAAAAAAGGTAGAAATCAGTTAGAATACTATGAATACCACAAAATCTATAGCCATACCACCAATGATTGCTATGGTTTAAAAAATATAATTGAGAAATTGGATATAGAAGGTCAGTTGGATAGGTATTTAGTAGACAAGTCGGATGATCAGGATAAGAAGGAAAGAGATAAAGAAGACAGGGTTCGCCGAGATCAACCACCACAAACTCCTTAGAGGTACATCCATATGATTGTTGGAGGATTCACAGGAGGAAAAGTAACAAAGTCCTCCTGAAAGAGACATTTGAAAAAAGTCTACCAGGTCGATGAGGAAGCTAAGGTTCCCGACCTTCCCGTCATCACTTTTACAAAAGAGGATGCTCAAGGGGTAGCACCTGGACATGATGACCCTGTCGTGATCACAATGATACTTGTCAATGCAAACCTCCACCAAACTCTGGTAGATCAAGGAAGCTTGGCAAACATCCTATTCAAACCAGCTTTTGATAAGTTGGGCTTAGAGGAAAAGGATTTGAGAAAATACCAAATACCCTCTTTGGTATAAGAGACACTCCAATCCAACCTCTAGGGTTTATTTCTCTTTACACCACCTTTGGGAAGGGCCCAAAATCAAAAACCTTGAGCATAGACTATATAGTGGTCGATGTAGTATTAGCTTATAATGCCCTAATAGGATAGAAAACATTAAACCGACTTGCTACAGTAGTCTCTGCCCCTCATCTATGTATGAAGTTCCCTACTCTGGAAGGGATAGCCACTATAAATAGGGACCAAAATTTGGCAAGAAGATGCTACAATGAAAGACTGAACCTACGAGGACATACGAAAGAAAAAGAGGTCAACAGCAAAGAACTCAGAAGTGTCCAAGTTCGTGAGGAATTGAGACCCCAACTTGAAGGAAAGATTGAGGAGGTTCAGATTGGGGATGAGGTAAAAAAGATAACAAATGTGTGGGCTAATATAGAGCAGCATTTAAAGCAAGAACTCGTTAAGCTCCTACGGAATAATTTCGACCTCTTTACTTGGAAAGCTTCTAACATGCCTGTAATTCACCCGACCTCATGAGCCATAAGCTCACTGTCTACCCAGGCTCACAAACTGTCTAGCAGAAATGATGAAAGCTCAGTCCTAAAAGAGCAGAAGTCGTAGAAGAATAAGTCCAGACACTGTTAGAATCCAGTTTTATAAGGGATGTAAAATACCAGTTATGGCTTGCTAGCATAATACTCATAATAAAGAAATAAAACAGGAAGTGGAGAATGTGTGTTGACTACATCAACCTCGATAAAGCTTGTCCTAAGGATCCTTATCCACTTTCTAATATCGATGCTCTGGTAGATTTGGCCTTAGGCTACAAGTACTTATCATTTATGGATGCATATTCAGGATACAACCAAATCCCGATGTATAAGCCAGATTAAGAAAATACCTCTTTCATTACTCCCAGGACAAACTACTGCTATGTGGTAATACCCTCTTGGTTGAAAAATGCTGGAGCCATATATCAAAAGATTAATGAAGAAGGTATTTTCATCCCACCTCGAAAAATTGATAGAGGTCTATGTAGATGATACACTTGTAAAAACTAAGGAAGAAACCAGCCTGTTGCCCGACCTTACAGAAGTGTTCAACACAATAAGGCAACACAGAATGAGATTAAATCCCTTAAAGTACACCTTTGAAGTAGAAGCCATAAAGTTCCTAAGATTCATGCTCACTGAAAGGGGTATTGAAGCTAACCCAGACAATTGTAGAGCCATCATGGAAATGAAAAGCCCAACCTACTTAAAATAGGTCCAACAGCTAAATGACAAGCTGGCAGCCTTGTCTAAATTCTTAGCCGAGTTGGCTTTGAAATTCTTATCCATATTTTCAATCCTCAAGAAGGGACATCAGTTTCAGTGGACTCAAGAATGTGACTAAGCCTTCCAAGACTTAAAAATTTTCTTAAGCCATCCACCTATACTAATCCAACTTGAAGAAGGAGAAGAACTTGTGCTATACTTAGCCATTGCAGACAAGGCTATAGCCTCAGCTCTTGTTTAAGAAGATAAGGAGGGGTAACGACTTGTCCATTTCATGAGCAAGACATTACAGGAGGCAGAATTGAACTATCAAAAAATAGAAAATTTTGCATATGCCCTCATCTTAGCCTCAAGAAGACTACGACCTAATTTTCAAGCCCACACTATTAAAGTCTGAACTAACCAACACATGAAGCGTATCCTCCAAAAGATGGATATCGTAGGTAAGATGCTACAATGGGCTGTGGAATTATCCGAGTTCAACCACAAGTATGAAGCTCATACGGCAATCAAATCCCAATACCTAGCCGACTTCTTAGCTGAATACATAGGTGAACTACAAGGAAGCCCGGCAGCTTGGCAACTATATGTGGATAGGTCATCAAATAAAGCTGGCAGCAGAGCATAAATTATTCTTGAGAATGAGCAAAAAACTCGGGTAGAGCTTTCGTTAAAGTTTGAGTTTTCAGCCTCCAACAACCAAGCTAAATATGAAGCCATGCTTGCTGGCTTAAAAAAGCCAAAAAGGTCAGAGCAACAAAAGTCATAGTGTTTAGTGACTCTCAAGTAATAACCTCTCAGATAAATGTGGATTACCAAGCTAAATATCCTAACACGAAGAGGTACTTGCAAAAAACACTAGAAAAGCTAGCACACTTCCAAGAGACAGAGGTCATGCATATAACTCGGGAGCTCAATTGTCAAGCTTATACCCTCTCCAAACTGGCTAGCACTAAGCTAGGGGGCAATAATAAAAGCTTGAGCTAGGAAACTCTCCACACACCATCAGTGGCCATGGAGGTCGACAAGTCAGGTGCACTAACAATCTTCAATCTAAACTTGGGTTGGATGACTCCTATTGAATATCTCAAATTTGATATTATCGCAAAAGAAGAAAGGAAAGCAAGGAGACTCATAAGGAAAGCACAGAACTATACTCTGGTCCACAATGTTCTCTATAAAAGAGGAATATCTACACCCTTGCTGAAGTGCATCCCGATCTCCAAGACTGAAGAGGTCCTAAAAGAAATCTATAGTGGCATCTGTGAAAATCACCTAGGAGCACGATCACTAGCCAAGAAGGTGTTACAAGCCGGCTTCTTTTGGCCGACTTTACAAAGGGAAGCAGCCGACTTCATCAAAAAGTGCCTGCCCTGCCAAAGGCATGCCAATTTCCATGTGGCACCTCCAGAAGAGCTCATCAGTATCATCTTACCATTGCCTTTTGCAAAATGGGGTTTGGATCTTTTTGGACCATTCTCTAAGCACCTGGTAAGTGAAATATCTCATAGTTAGGATTGACTACTTTACTAAGTGATTGAGGCAGAACCACTGGCAGTGAACACGGCTCAAAGAAGTTAGAAATTTCTCTACAAGAATATTGTCATCCAATTTAGAATCCCATACTCCATCACCACAGAAAATGGCACCCAGTTCACTGACTCAGCCTTTAGAAGCTTGGTGGCAAACCTTAAGATTAAACATCAATTCACATTGGTAGAACACCATCAGGCCAATGGACAAGCAGAAGCTGCACAAAAAAGTTATATTAGCTAGACTTAAGTAAAGGCTACATGATAGAAGGATTTCCAACTCAAAAAATGCACTGAATCATATCAAGTAATACACTGTGAGTGGGTTATCGTTCCCACAAGGATTTAAGAACTAAGCAACAATGATTAATTGACTATTCCAATTAGACAAATCAAAAATAGGAGAGATAAGCAATCACGTGTAAACAAAGGTAGTCAAATAGCAAATAATGAATGAAAACAATGATGATGAGAATGTCAAGGTTTTAGAGATATTTAAATTTCAGGATTAACACGTCTTACTATCTTCTTTGATCATACAAAGATGTGTTCATGGCAAACCTTAAATAGTCAAACTCCAATCCCTTGGTAATTCAATTTTCCTTAACTTAATTAACCGTCAATTCTTTGATCAATTAACTATGATAAGAGTTTAAGAACAGTTTCTGATTTAAAGCAATACGATTCTTAAGAGCCAACCCTAATTGATTATATGTCACTTATCAAAATTAGTCTCAGACACTCAAAGAATTATGAGAAGGAGTTTCTAGCCTAATTCCAAAGATTAAATCTTCCAGGATAATAGAGATATTTAACTCAGATTAAAGTTATTTTTCAATACACTCTAATCCTTAGGATGAAGAACAAAACTCACTTCTTAAATGAAACATCAATGTATTAATCAAAAGTAGAAAAATAATAATATTAATCCATCAAGTAAATAGAGCTCTCAACCTTAACAAAGGAGATTAGTTGCTCATGGTGTAGAGCAAACAGAATTGTAAAGTGTGGTGTAAGATGTGTTGTCCGTGGACAAGTTTCTGGACTTATTTTATGACATAAAATAATAACTTAAAATTTAAATTCAAACTAAATCAAAATAGAATCAAATCATATCCTAATCAAATCTTTTTTAATCACTTTTAACTAATTAGTAATCTTTCTTATATTTAAAATTCAAAACTTGGTGTATTGATTTGTTCAAATCATGAGCTTGCAACTTAATTTTGGGTCAACAAATCATGTACTTGAAGTTGGAGAGATTGGTGAAAGATTGTGATGCCCCTTGGAAATGGCCCATAAAACGGGTTAGATGCAAGGCATGGTGCGTTGAACGCAAGGCCTAATTTGCACTTCTTGAGGCCTTTGTATTGGTTGCGTTAGACGCAAAGGATGGCACGTTCAACGCAAGGTGGGTTCCAGCTACTGGAAGTGATTCTGGTGGTGTGTTAGATGCAAGGGAGAGATGCGTTGAATGCGTGTGAGGGATGCGTTGAACGCATGTGAAATGGAGGTGGAGCTGCATCAAATGCAGCTAGTTCTTGCGTCAAACGCAGGTTTTTCGTGCTATTTTCATGAGCTCAAAGGTGAGGGTTGTTCGTGGCCCAAACTTAATGTCCACTATAAACAAATGCATATCGTTTTGAAGCTTTGGATATTAGTTTTCTAACGCCACTAAAACTACTTTATTTGGACTTCTATAGCTCAAGTTATGCTCGCTCGAGTTTGAAGAGGTCAGGATTGACAGCATTTGCAAATTTTTTTTTTGAACTTCCCTGGGGCTTGTTTTCAATTCTTGGTTCCCTGAGAGGTTGCTTCCTTTTACATGCCACCTTCTTTGGTTCTCCTTGGGGCTTCTTTGGTTGTCCTTCTCCTACTTTGTTCTTGCCTAAAATCTTTCAACAACTTTCTAAACATATCAAGTTCACAGCAACTCCAAGAAACATTGATTAAAGCATAAAAATTTCAATTATAACAAGGAAATCAGTAACTTTATTCAAAGAAATAATAAAGAACAACTAAAGATGCTGATGCATCACTACATGATGCAAAAGGTGCATGGATGGAGGAGCTATCCGAAGTTCTTTGGGCATATTGGACAACTCCTCATTCTACAAAGCTTATGGCATAAAATCCATGATCCCCATAAAAGTCAACAAAGATAGCCCAAGGATAAGATTCTACAATGAATTGAAGTGGAAAACATCCAAGCTAAAAAAGAAGAGTTCAACCTCCTCCCAAAAATCTGAGAGCAAGCTCGGATAAGGGAGGAAGCATTCAAGCAGAGGATGTCCTCGAGGTATAACAAGAAAGTCATTAGAAGAAACTTGCCATGAACGACCTCACGCTGATCAGGAATGACATCGGAGTACTGTAAGACCCGGTTAAATCGTAATTAAATAAATAATAAATTAAATATGGGAAAAATTATTTAGAAAAATTTAGAATCATAATTTGAAAATTTAAATATGATATTTGGACTCAATGAATTTTTCTGAGTCGGAAAACATAGTTTTTTGCGTGAAAATGCATAATGAAAATTTGACCGACAATACCGGCTGAGATCTGTCCGGTACTACAGCTGAGAAAAAATAATTTATGAGTGAGAGAGATTAGAAAGTTAGAATTTGTGATATAGAAAGTAAAAAATATTTAAAGCGCGATTTAGAACGCTAATCTTAAAGGTTTTAGCCTAAAATTAGGCCAACGGGTTAAACCGAGTGAACCGGACCCAAATGGACCCAAACCCACACTATACAAGAACTCATTTCAGCACAAAACAACCCATTTTCTCCCATTTTGAGAGAGAGAGGTTCGGTGGTGAAGAGAGAAGAGAGTGGAGAAATGAAACCCTAGCCACCATCAACTTCAAACCTCCATAACTTTTGATCCAGAGCTCCGATTGATGAGCCGTTTGTGGCCATGCATCATTCTTCTTGTCCTCTTTGATTTTATCTAGGTATTGTGGTGAGTATATCATTTTCCTCTGTGCATTTTTTATTTTTCTTCTTAAATTCGAAATTTGTTATGGGTATTGAGTAATTTTGTGATTCTGGTTGCTTAGGAGTACTCTAGTATGAATCATTGGTGATATTCATCACAAAGTTCAATGCATTAAGGTAAGAAACCTCAAAACCCTTGTAATTTATCAAATTTTATGAACCCTAGATTAATGTATATGTGAAATTGGTTATGTTAGTGTTGTTGGGTGTATTTGGAGCACTTGGAACAAGGTGTTGGTAGCTAAAGCTTATTGGTGATGATTGAGAGCCTTGGAAGCTTAAGTTATGATGTGTTTGGGTGTGAACTGTCGTCATTAAGGTACGGTTTAAGTTTCATTTAAGTACCGTGTGATGTGATGAGAATTCCTAGGCTAGATGCCCCTAGGATTAGGTTTGGATTGTGCAAATGGTCGATATTAATATGTATAGTTGATATGTTGTGGAAATTAATGATTGGGTTGAGAATTGTGTGAATTTGCATGCTTGGTGTGTTGAGAAATTTGATGAATTGGATAATGATTATTGGTTTGTGGAATATGCATTGAAATTGTAAATTTGGGCCGGAGGCCGTGAATTTTGGGTCAGAGGCCGAAAAAAGGTAAGGACGGTAAGTGATGATTGAATTGTGTGATAATGTATGAGATTAAATGAAGAATTGGTATGCAATGTATGAGAATTTGATTAATTGATGAAATAGTGGAAAATGAGATTTTTGAAATGTAGAATGGATGTATTTAAGTTGGAATGTGTAAGAGGAGTAGGTTTGGAATTGGTTGTATGTGAATATGTAACTTGAGTTGGTTTGGGTTCATTTTGTTGGTTGAAAATGATTGAGGCTAGTGAATCATTGGAAAATTAGTAAATGTGTGTTTTTGGTAAAAATATATTTTTTGCCAACTTCGGCGTGCTGTAACTCAGTCCTCAGAGTTGGAAAACTTTTAAAATTAGATTTTTATAAAAATTCATTTATCAATCTTTCCAACAGTTTGAGAATGGTTGAAAAAGGAATTTCTTGGAAAAAGTTATGAGGTTTTGAAAATTGGACTAAAAAAATAATTTCTGCAACATATCAGATTTTCTATTTTCTGATATGGATGGGTACGCGGACACTGCATGCGTACGCAACACCATGCATGCATACGCGACTTATTAAATTTTCACCTTATGCGCATACGGGTCTTTGCATGCGTACGAGACACCCAATTTTTCATCCTGTGCATACACACACCCAGGGACGGTTCTAGGTGTAAGGGTGCGGGGGCAAACGCCCCCACTGCAATTTGAAGTTTTTTGAGTAGTACATGATAATAATATTTATTTGTCCCTATTAAATTATTGATTTTGACCCCACAATAATATTTTACTCAACTTTTGAAACTTGATATTCAATTTGAGAATTTCATATTAGATGTATTATAATGATCAAATCTCAAATTTAAATGAGATTAATATTTTTTTTTAGAAATCGACTTGAAAGAATATTATTTATCCATTAATATTTCTTCTTTTAAAGTTAGTTTTTAGATTTTTTTTTGTGACAACTGCATTAATTGAAAGAACTTTCTAAACTATGAATATCATCAAGACCTAATTGTATGGGATGTGAATTTTTCAATGATCATTTAGTGATATATGTAGAAAAAAGATATTTCAATTGTATTGTTAAGAAAAAGATTATTCAATCTTGAAAAAAGATATTTCAATTGTATTGTTAAGAAAAAGATTATTCAATCTTTTTAAAATAT
>NC_029793.2:16257548-16264912 GCF_000816755.2 Arachis ipaensis
AATTTAGTAGCTAATTTTTTATGTACATATAATATTTTTTTTATAAAAATCATTATTATGTTATATATATTCTGCCCCACTATCGAAATTTTCTGGATCCGTCACTGCACACACCGCATGTATGCGTACGCACACCTCCCAAAATTTGGAAGAATGTATTTTTTTTTTATGTATTTTGACCATTCTTTTGGCCTCCTAAACCTTTATAAACTTTGATATGAGTCTAGACATAGTGGAATTGAGGATGGAAGAGTTAGGGATAAAGCCCAGTGAATTGAGTTAGTAAAATTGAGAGAAATGAACAAAATGTGAAATGAGAATGATGATGATAATGAGATTGATGATGATTATGAGATTGATGAAGATGATGAATGATGATGATTATAAGATTGATGATAAGAATGATGATGATTATGATATTGATGATGAGAATGATGATGACTATGAGATTGACGATAAGAATGATAATGATTATGAAATTGATATTTGAATTTGATTCTGAATTCATTATACCTGCCTGGGAAGATGTAGAGCCATTGATCCACTTGCTCCGGGTTTGGTTTGAGTATCCTGGGGAAGATGCAGTGATTAGCCCACACTTGCTCCCAGTCGAGAATGATTTGAGATTTGAGAAATTATCTGAGTTTCGAAATTCCTTGGGTAGATGCAGTGGGTCGGCTCCACTTGCTCCAGGTTGAGATCCGAGATTCTTTTGACCCTGCGTCGTAAGTGTGGCCGGACACTTATACCTTTCCGGATGAGCTCTCCCCCATGGATATATATGTATTGAATGATTTATGATTTTGAGCTTGGGGATGCGTGCTCACAGGGACTGTCCAATGGTTAGCTACCAGGACATGTCGGGTTGGCTATATAACTGACAGATGATATCATCATCTATAGGGTGGGCATACATCATTTGCATATGTTTGATTTGTTTGGGTTTGCTTATTTGTATCTGGTTTCCCTAATTGAATATGCCATACTATGTGATTATGTGCTATTTTCCTTACTTGAATCTACTTGTATATTACTTGTCTGCATTGCTTGTGTTTGTACAACTGAGAGGTCCCTCATACTAGTGTCGGTTGACGCTAAGAGCTGTCTTTATTGAAATGAAATGATAAGATGACTGATTAACAATGATGAATATTGAATGAGATGATTTGAGCTCCCTAGGTAGATGCAATAAAGTGATTTCACTTGCTCCAAGTGAAGAGATGAGGTATTGATATAGAATTGCTGAGACAAGATAGATGGTGATGGTTTTGTTTATGATTCTGGTTCTATTACATTGGAGAGTTTGAAAGTTGGGAAAGATGAGAAAGATGAATTAGATTTAGTATTCCCTTATGACAGTTGCCTATTTATGGCTTAGTGAGGACCTAGGATGAATATTTGATGAAAGGAAGCTTAGGATGCTTAGTGAGTACCTATTATAGTGCATTATATTTATTTGACACTTTTACCGTACTGGAAACCCATGGGTCGGGGGTTCTCATTTTGTATATATCTCTTGTTTTTTAGATACAGGTCTTGGAGCTCAACAGTGAGCTGTGATTCATCTGAAAGATGGCGAAGATCATGGGACTCCTGTTTTACTTTTGCTTAAAATCTCTCTGTATTTATCTTGAAAAACTTATATCTATTTATCATTTTAGAAAACTTTCCTATAGAGGCTTTGATGTATATTTTGGGAGAAATAGGAAATATTGTTGTTAAACTGATTTTATTCTGTCTTTATTTTATTCTCCTTTACTATGTTATCTTTATGTCGCTTTCTGGGTGCGCCTCCTCTTCTGTCTATCGAAACGTGAGTGTTCCGTTTCGCAATTTTATTATACTCATTTTTCAGACTTCTCCTTTAATACTTCCTTTTAACTTATATATATGTTTATGTATTATAATCCACCTTGAGAGTCGTACCACCTTATTATCTTTGACTTATGGCTCGAGCATAAGGATTTGAATTTAAGGTGTGACAAGTACAAAGGTCGGGCGAAGGAAAGTTGGCTGCAAATTGGAAAGGACCTTACAAGTTCATAGAAGTCTTGGGAAAATCTTACTACAAAGTGTCCGACCTACAAGGGAACGAGATCCCTAGATCATGGCATGCATGCAACTTGAAGAGATATTATAGCAAGAAAGCGAACCTTGCTCCCTGGTGTACTCTTTTTCCTGACTTCATGGTTTTTTTTTTCGAGAATGATTTTCTAAAGGGGGTTTTAATGAGGCATCATAGCAAGGGCTAGGAGTTAAAAAATAGAAAAACTCTTAGTAGCAAAATAATTTTTGTAAATCATTTTATTGATGATAATTCATCATTTATCCCATTTCCTACAATCAATTGTTCTACCACACGCACCAATTTAAGCTCGAAAAAGTGCAAGAAAACATTGCCCGATCTCTGGATGGTCGGCAAGATAAATCAACGAGATCCAAATTGGTATAAGAAGTTATATAAGTAGATCGTAGTCCGACCTCATTAAGCTACTTGTACAAAAATAAGTTAGCAAAAGAGGCAAGCCTAAAACGAATCACAAAAGTAACTTGATAACAAAATAAGACCGACCTATTAAGGTTGGGATCAATTCTTGACATAAGAAAGCAAATTATTATCCGACCTTATAACAAATCATTCAAAACATTATGAGAAAAGGAGGGTAATCCAAACAAGGTATCCGACGTCATAAAGCAGCTCGACCAAAATGAGTTGTGAAAGAAAGTCCTAAATACCTTGTAAAAATATTACCAACTCTTAAAAAAGGATAGCATCCTCAAAGGGTAAAAGTTTGTTAAATGATATTTGAAAATCACTCTTAAAAAAGGATAGCATCCTTAAAGGGTAAAAAGTTTGTTAAGTGATATTTAAAAATCACAAAGAAGCAAACAAAACCACAATTACAAGTCATAAAACTATAAACACTTATAAAATCAAAATAAGTGTGAAAAAGTTTTTAAAAATCCAAGTATGGGGCAACATAATATCCAAACTACTTCAACTATTACAAAAGTGTTCAAAAGACCAACAAACGGGTCACCAAATACAAAAGTTATAGAATAAAACTAAGAAAGAGGAGGATACTATTCATTAGTAGTCATAGCGGCCACTCCCTCAACCTGGATAGAAGGAGAATGCTGACTGTCAGAAGTTAGAAGGGAAGAATCCACAGGAGTTTCCTCAACTCATGCACTGGAAGTCTTTGGATCCTTAACAGGAATGAACTCAGCCTTAGGTAGAACGATCCTCCTATCAATCATGACCTTATCAAGATCAATGAGAGAGAGATCGATATTGGGTGCTAGAACTCGAAATTGTGCCTTCAGATTCTCAGTCATCGCATCCATCCCCTCAACCACCGACTCCTCCAACCCAGCATATTCTTCCTTTAACTTAGACAGCTCCTCCTTCAGATCCATCTTCTCCCAAAAAATATAGGCTTAACTATCTTCAGCCTTTTTCTGTAAACCCTTGATCATAGCACAAGCCGCTTTAGATTACTTCACCCTCTCATGAAGCCTTGAAAGGTCAGAAGTAAGAGCCCCTTTTTGACCTCTAGTTTTGACTTGATCTCCCGAAGAAAAGCTACGTCAACCCTAAGGTTGATCAGTTCCCTTTGAATAGAGCCCAGCGGAATTTTTTCTAATTGTTTTAAGAGGGATGAACACACCCCTACAGTCTGAATACCACCTTGGGCGAGTACTTCCAAGTATTTTTTTAGGGAGACATCGTCCATGCTTATAGAACTATAAGGAAGGATATGATCCTCACAGAAAATAATGGCATCAAACTCCTTATCATGAACACTGCCAAATTCTGAAGATAGAGTTTTTTACTTACGAGAGCTCAAGTCGGAGAAGGGAGGCACGGGAGGAGCAGTTAAGTACAAAGACTATATTCGGAGGAGGAGGAGAAGGACAGACTACTTTGGCCGATTGGGAAGTGGATGAATCCGACTTGGAAGGGGAGGAAGTTTCGCCCGACTTAAAGGACTCTTCCAGCTGAATGGCCTGAGCTACCGCATTCTTCTTTGCTTGCCGAACTCTCAGTAATGCATTCGAGTCATTGGTCATCCTCGCTACAACACAACAAAAAAGAGACTCGGGTTACATAACCTGAACACATATAAAAGAAGTATGTACAAAAGAAAAGGTAGCTACCTAGTTCGGTACGGACATAGCTCGCCTTGCCTATCAAAAACTTCTTTGTGTTAAGGTTCAGAGCTCGACCCCAACACTCCTGGAAAAAGGCCACTATAGACTCATCTACTTCATCCAAATCCTCAAGGTTGTATTTAATGACTGTGGAGGCCTCTTTCCAGTACAAACTAAAGGCCGGTTCATCTCTTTCATTAAGAAAAAAAGGTCGGGAACCCTCAACAGCCCAAACCTTAAAATAGTAGTTCTTGAAATCGTGAAAAGACTCATCATAAATAGAAAAAATTTTCAGCCTTGAATAGCTCGAAAAGAGAGCTAGTGTTGTTTTTTCAAGCTAAAAGGCTTGGTGAGCTGGAACAAATAAAAAAAATTTGCAGACAGTGGAAGGTCAAGTTCCCAACTTATGAGTTAGTAAACTTTCATAAAACCTCATGAGTTCGGGTAGAGTTGAGAATGAGCTACTTTACAGATACCAAGGATTTCGGTCTCAAAATCAGGAAAAGAAAGTATAACCCGCCTAGTATAAAGGCAGTCATACATAAAAAGAAAATGGCTCTCCAAGTTACTAAGTCGGGAAAAACAAATCCTATCCTCCAGGTCAGGTGCTACCAGTTTGTACTTCTCCTCGTCCTCTCGGGTCCTACAAATCCTATGTTGTAAACGAAATTTTTCTAATATTCATTATCAACCACAGGGACAGCAAAAATGACGGTAATATCTACCCAATCTAAACCTAGAGGAACCTTAGATGACATACTGAGAATAATCAAACAAGACATAAAGGGTTATACCTACAAAAGTGAAATAAAATTTTGTCACTATCAGCAAACTATAAATCAGGTATCATGTCATAACACAACATACAAAAGAAGGTTGGACCATCCTCAAAGGTGGGACCCTCAACCTGCTCTACTAAAACATGAAATGGCACCATCATTCAGAATGGAGATGGCATCATTTAGGGCAAGACAAAACCTCAGAATTCCATGGACCCCTAGAAAATTCAACAAACAAGTCACAAATTCAGCAAAATCCAGAATCTACTAGATTCTACAAATTCTTTCTACCTGATTATGCAAATTCTCATAAAACAATAACAAAGATTCACGATAACCAGGGTAATAGGCAAGAATAAGAAAGGAAAGGAACTTTTGCAAGCAAGCAATAAGAACCCATATTTGCAAGAAAACAAGAACATTAAAACAACAACATAAAGCTTTACCAAAGAACATTAACTAATAACGGCAAAAAACAGATAAACAAAAAGAAAAAATCAGTCTTGTTGAAGAATAGAGGGAAGTAATTGTGATGGCAACGCTGATCGTCAAACTCGAACAGGAACTGGACTCCAAGATAAAGAAATATTGGAAAAAGATTAACAAAGAAGGAGTCCGGTAGGGAAGAAGAGTTTTTGAAGAAGAAGTAAAAATTTCACAAAGTGGAAGCGAAAAAGAAGAAAGAGAAAATAATCATGTTTATATATAGTCACTAGGGGCAAAATGGTACATTTATCCCTCATTTAATGACATGCAAGGTTATCAAGGTAACTGCAAAGATGCGCAAACGGTTATGAAAAGACGTAACGTTCAGATTCAAAAACACATCGAATACCCGACCTAGCTCCAAGAAAGGTAGTACGCCCGACATAAAAAAATGAAGGCTACAAAGAGATCAAAACCAACTCGGTAATGCTTGAGCCCGAGTCGATGAAGCTCAGCCTCAAGTAGGAGCATTGTTCATACCCTGACCCATTACCTAGCCAGACCCAAAATAAATAAAGCCCAATTTACAGACATTATACAGATCGACACATATCCGACCTCATAGAGGTCGGTCATAACAACATGTAATGAGTGCAGCCTTAGTTATCTAAATATGTAATCAACTCCTATACTAACTCTCTTACTCATCTAGAAAGGAGATGTTAACAGCCTCTTTAACAAAAGGGAGTAACAAATCCATCACCAAATGTGTGACTACTCAAAAGGTGGTTATTGACTCTATATATACACTTATAAATACCCTGACACCTTTAGACATTTTTCAAATTCTAATATACTAAAAACCTGCCTAAAATCCTTGCTAACTTAAGCATTGGAGTCCCTTACAAGTACCACCCTTCATCTCCTCAAAAGGAACTCAGACGATAATACCTTAACACCAGAAGACGTCGGACGCTGTCCCAAAAAAAAAAAGTTTGAACTTCACATTCAGACACAAATTCATCTATTTCAGATGACCTTCGAAACAAGTACTATTAGCTAAAGTTTGCACATCAATACCCAATAATTTATTTAGTTCAAACTCCTCACGAATATTTCTTTCTTTATATATATCATTCATTTAGTACAATCTATAGTGGAACTTACAATATAAACCATTAAACAGAACCAAAAAATTACAACTGTTTGACCCGAATTAGTTACTCCCTAGTGGCACCTCTTGGATGCTTTTTTTTGCATGGATTGAATAATGGAGGCTTTCAACAGTGCTGCTGCCAATTGGTCCATAGTCGTACTCGTAAAGCACAATGCAAGCTGTACTTTTCCGATTCCATTTTGGTAAGGGAAGTGATATTTAATTATTTACTCTATTCTCTATTTCTCTGTTGAGGATTGAGGAAAATAAACAGAAAAGATAAATGAAAAAGAAAAGGAAAATATCTACTTAATCTTCTCTTTTCAAAAAAAAAAATACATGTAATTGACATTGATTTAGTCATGGAAAGATTTTTCAAATGTTTAATCTTTGAAATGTTTGTAACATTAGTTTTCTAAAAAAATACCCTAGACATTACATATATATAACATATCTATCTTTTAAAAACTAAAATGACATTCCATCTATTTTCTAAGGATTAAATGGATGTCACAAATCTCTTAAAGGTTAAACTAATAATACCATATCATATGTATTCTTTGGGAGACTAACTAAATTAATGTCGCAAATGTTTTAAAGAGTACACTAATGTTATGTGAACCTTTGATGAGGGAACCAGTGAACTAATTTAGTCGGAAAATCAAAAAATAAAAACCACCATACTAACAAGTGAGGACATTCTTGTAATTTTTGGGGTAACCTTGAAAACTCCGCATGAGGAGAATATAGCATAGGTCAAAATAACGTTTATTATGATATTATTTAAAAAATAATGTTTGTATCACTTTCTATATACATTTTTTTATATATTTTCCTTTTATAATATA
>NC_029793.2:16265068-16275599 GCF_000816755.2 Arachis ipaensis
TATTGGATAAATATGTTTTTTATCTTTTTTATTCTTTATTTTTAATACTAAAAATAAAAAATTTATAAAAGTGGTATACAAAAAACTAAAAAAGTGGTACATGTAAAACTCTTCTATTATTTATTCAGCAGCATTCATTGGTTCATTCATTCTCATGTATGCATGCAGACACTTGTGTAATTAAGAATCCATCCATATGATCAGCAGCTTCTGTTTGAACTTTGAACATCAACTTAATAAACTTCAAAGTGGTTGAAACAGCATTTGGTGCCTTACTTGAATACGCGTTGAATTCCATCAAGCACGTGCCTGTCAATTATTATTTGTATGTGACCTTGACTACTTAATTAATTAGATGATATTATATATGCATGAACATGACACTACTCTTTAATTTGTCATTCCTATAATGTAAGTCAGCCAGTGCCATGTTTATATATTATAGATGAGATCAATATCTCATTTTATAAGAATGTATAAAAATGTATGAACAGAAATTAATATGTACTTTTAGAAATACTTATGTGCACTATCGCATGATATTAACAAGGACTAGTGAAATTTATCCTTTTTGTTTTGTTCTTTTTTGTGATGAGTAATATTTAACGTAATTACTATATTACTCGTCAAAAATTGGAGAGTAAATTATTATTTTTATATACGAAAAATTTTAAGATCAACAAATATAATAAAATCTAACCATCATTCAGCCAGTATATATTTTTATACCATCATAATATGAAAAGTTTTGCTCACGTATATGCTATCACAAACGGATCTCTCTCACGTTCTTCTCCAAAGAACTAGTCGGATATCTCAATTTCTAGGCTCTTCGACGATCGCAGTTTCATTGACAAAGGTTATGAAGTTTCATTTTTTACTCTTGGATAAAAATTCTCTTCTTTGTCACTCATTTTTTCTTAACTATAGAACAACTCAGAATTTCACTCTCTTGCTCCATGTTAATGGTGGAATCAGTGTTAGAAGAACAGAATATTGAAGTAAGCAATTTCTCTCTCTTCTAATTTCATGATTTTTGTAATGATTTTCATAGTGCATTAATGGACACAATAATGATTATGATTATGAATTTCTAAGCTTGCAAAGCATGCTGTTTTTGTTTTTCATAATAGAGTTTAAATTAAATGTACAGAATCCAAATTATACCTTATTCGATTTTGATTTTCATAATGCAATAATGCACAGTTAACGCAAACCAACTGTTTGATGAAATGACTAAGACAGAAAATATAAAAAATGTTAAAGTAGGTGCAAATTGTCGAATTGATGTGTGCAAAATCTGATTAAAGTGGGTGCAAACTATCTGATTCGTGTGTACAAAAAATTTATTACATTGGGTGCAAACTGTGCTGAATAAGATGTACAAAATTTCATTAAAGTGGATGCAAACTTTCTGATTCATGTGTGCAAAATTTCATTCGGATGGGTGCAAAGTGTCCTGAGTAAAGTGTGCAAAATCTCCTTTTAAGTGGGTGTATACCCGAGATTCTAATTCTTCAAGAATTTTCTGCTGCATTTTCCTTCTTGTTCCTGTTTCAGATTTCTTTGTATTGGTACTTTTTCGCGGCATCTTAATATCTGGATCTTTTTCCATTTCAAATAATCACTACATATTATTAAGAAACATATTATTAACACAAACACAAATAAAAAACCTAGTAATCAATTGTACAGTAGCCATATCAAAGCTCTACCATAACAAAGCTCTGCTAACAACTGAGATAATAACATAATGAATTTTTTCAAAGATTTATAAATTAAAAGTACCTAAGTTTCATAAATAAGATATGATGAATCAAAATCAAAATCAAAAGAAATTTTTATTATAAAGTGCTTAAAGATTTTCATGAATAGACAAGAAACATTGAGCCATATTTTTTGGTGTCATTATGAGTTTCTCCTTGCATGTTTTGAATGGATACAGAATGATGGACAACAAGAAAGAAAGAGTTGCAAAAAGCAATAAATGAACAAAAATAAAAACTAATTAACCTTCACATTAACCTTGCAGAAGCATAACGCATCAGTAAAAACGAAGAGAAATGTATAGAGAGCTGAGAGATGCATGCTGCCGCAGAGAATAACGCCGCTGCTATTGGAGACGCTACTGGGGATGGATAGCGAGTTCAAGAATGCTGATTCGTGTTGAGTGTGCTCCAGCGTTGAGAGCAAGAAAGATAGCGCGCTGCAAGAGTATAAAGAGAGACTGTGTGTGGGATTTTGGGGAAGAAGAAAAGGGTACGGTAAAGAGTGTGTACTCATACTCTCTATATGCATTTGGCTTTTTTTTTTTTTGGTAGAAAAATACTAATGCTAGTTGTTTGCTGGCCCAAAAATTAAAAAATTATTAGCTTCTAGCGGTGCTCTTTTATATATTATCACATAATAAGTCTAATTGGACACGTAATTAACTTATCATATAATTTCAATTTTTATAAAATTATAAAACTTGAAAAATAATTATGTAATCCTAAAATATATTTAAAAAGTTTATTTTTATTTAAATTTTAACTGTGTATTAGATTGATTGAATATATGATTATTTCATGTATTAAAAAAACAAAATAAACCTATTCTACAATAATACACGAGAAAAAATAATTTATCGTCTAGTTTCAAAAGGATACCAAAACAATTGCCAATATTTAATTAGTGCTTACATACATCTAACCAGAGATTATAATCAAATACATAACTCTGTTCAACATTTAGACACTAATGCCCCGTTTAGTACATGACTGCTAGTATCATAAACGGGGCCTAACTTCTTAGTTATCTATCTATATATCTTGTATACACACCACCATTCTTGTAGTTGTGGGATCTATGATACAAGATGGCTGACTAAGATATTGGCGTCCGTACCTTCTTTTTGGGTCAGAGATGTCTATGCCCCCATTTTGTTTTTGGTGGCAGAAGTGTCTATACCTTTTTTTTAGTAGACAATACATCCACACTACACACTTACATCACTAAATGAATTTCTAGCCAAATTCAAACTGGGGATGTGGCTACTTGGAAGGCACATCATGATGTATCACTTGAACCGGTCTCCAACCATATGTGTCTATACCTTAGGGCGAAATATTTTACTTCAAGGATATGGAAGAAGCGCAGCAAAGTAAGGAAGCCCAATATGAAGGGAAGGATATATCTGTATGTGATCCTATTTATTAGAAGACTTTGAGAAAACAATAGATCAAACGGGAATGGGTCGTATCAAGAGGACAAAATTAAAAAGGTAAGAAAGGAGAGAACAAGGGAAACAAGTTTGAATAAGGAGAGATTATTAAAGAAAACATAAGAGAGTGCAAAGGGTGAACAAGGCAAGAAGACAGCGGATTTGTTAAAGGAAAGTAGATCATCAACGATCGTACGGAAAACAAAAACGTGTGTCGTGAAAGAAAGACCAAGGGCAATAAAAAAAAATATATTTACATGATGACATCTTCATATAAAGATGACATTATAAATTCTTAGATAATTAATCAAACATATTTAGTCAAACATATCAACATATTTAATGGTCCACAATATTATCTTTATGTCAATATGTCATCATGCTAGTATCTACTTTAAAAAAAAGGTGGATACTCTAATTAAGATTTTATAATTGTTTTTATATAAAGATACTTTATTTTGACTAAATTTGAGGGTTGATTTTTATATGTTATAAAAATGTTACTTTTGTTTAAAGTGTGATAAAATAAATAAATCAAATTTTTTAAACTATAATTATCATGAGAAGATGTTTTTAATATCTCCATTTGGAATAGTTGCCATAAAAAAAAGCCTAAGAGGGAAAATTGTAGACTTTGATAGAGATTATGAGGGTGACATAGATTTCATATTTATCAGCAATGGAGAGCATGTAAAGGCAGGATTGGGTGAATTAAAGAGATGGTGTATTGAGGCCACTGATGAGGTGAGCACCAATCAACCATTTGAGATCATTCCTTCTATTCCATATTTATATTATAACCTGAATCTGTCATGTACAGTATGTAGGCTCAGTCTGGGAAGAACTGAAACATATTCGGCAAGCTATAGGATTCCTAGTAAAAGTTAGTTTTACATAATCTTGAATTCATATTCAAACAAACAAACGAAAAGAAAGTTAATATTGCTCATCTTCCATTCAATTCTTAATCTCATGTGTTGCATCAGAAACCGAAAAAAATATTTAATGAAGTAACAAAGGAGCTCTGCCCAGTGAGTGTCCTCTTTTCAATTTATAGCTACCTGTAAATTGATATACCTCAATTCAATTCTCTTCCTAATAAGAACAATTAATTAAGATCAACATCATGAACAATTTATCAAATTAAGATCAACAACATGAATAATTTATCAAATCAACATTAATAACATGAACAATTTATCAAATTCTTACGGCCTGGGCCAAGTACTTTACGGGCCGGCCCGACTCGAGCAGCACCCGACCCGAACGGTCGGAGGCGAGACGCTCAGAGGCCGACCCGGACACGCGTCCCTGACACGCGTCCTTGACAGCTTCGCCACAGCTGTGCGAGGGAGGCCTCGAAGAAGGTGGGCCTGTCCCTGTAGGGCCCACCTCTGACACGATATATATGGGGAAGGACCTGCCCTTCCCCCAAGATACGTCACACATCATTCTACCCCTTTTTCGCCTGCACACTCACTGACTAGAGCGTCGGAGTGTCTTTGCAGGTGACACCCCCCTTCCACGTGAAGTGCTCGGGGCCCCGCCTACTCCAGCCCGTGGCCTACGACCAGACGAGATCACCCCCTCACTCATGATACCTACCCGAACTGTCCGGTACCCGACCTACCGAACATTGGCGCCGTCTGTGGGGATCCGTCCATGGACTTCGTACTGGTCCAAGGTGGAACAGGCCGTGAGGCCGAGCCCAGAGAGGACCACGCCGCGACTGCTTCCCGGCAGCGCACAAGATCCCCTTCAAGACACACAACACAATCTCACAAGAGACGCCCCTTCGGGAGAACTGGCGACAACCACACCAGAATAATGCAAGAACTACGCCACAGGATGCAAGACTTGGAGCGCCGGCTGGCAGACAGGGAGCACAACCAGCACACCCCAGAACAAAGTCACTCCCGCTCTTACTCTAGGAGCCACTCAAGACGCACGGCCAGCCCCCAGGCTGAATCCGAGAGCGCGGGAGAGAGACGAAGCACGAGAAGACGCCACGACCCCGTCATCTACGCCAGGCATGAGAGGCGGCATACTACAGATCGCGGACACGAAGGAGCTCATCGGGACGACGACGAAGGGAGAATAGCGAGAACGCGGGGACCCGTGATAATGGGAGCGACCCCATTTCATCGTTCCATACTCGAGGTCCGGCTGCCAAAATATTTTGACAAGCCAACGGACATGAGGTACGACGGAACGCAAGACCCGCTGGAACACCTCACGGCCTTTGAGGCCAGGATGAACCTGGAGGGAGTGGGAGACGAGGTAAGGTGTCGCGCTTTCCCGGTCACCCTGGCGGGACCTGCAATACAGTGGTTCAATAACCTCCCGCAGGGCTCGATGACCGGTTTCGCGGACATCAGCCATGCCTTCTTAGCCCAATTCACGACCAGGATCACAAAAGCGAAGCACCCAATCAACCTGCTCGGGGTGACTCAGTGACCCGACGAGCCAACCAGGAAATACCTAGACAGATTCAACGACGAGTGCCTGGAAATCGACGGGCTGATAGACTCAGTTGCGAGCTTGTGCCTGACAAATGGACTTCTGAACGAGGACTTCAGAAAGCACCTCACCACGAAGCCGGTGTGGACCATGCAGGAGATCCAATGTGTAGCCAAGGAGTACATCAACGACGAAGAAGTGAGCCAAGTCGTGGCCGCCAACAAACGGCAGCCCTCCTACAACCAAGACCGGCACCGCGGGAGCAGAGAAGGTCAAAAGGAACACGCCAGGGACGGCGGTCCGACCAAGGCACCCAGACCGTTTCCTCGGGTCGGGAAGTTCACCAATTACACTCCCCTCACTGCACCAATCATGGAAGTTTATCAACAAATCGCCCAAAAAGGGGATCTTGTCGAAACCCCGACCACTAAAGGAAAGAACAAGGGGAAATCGAAGCCTTTACTGTGACTACCACAAAGGCTATGGGCACAAAACACAGGATTGCTTCGACCTGAAGGACGCATTGGAACAAGCGATCAGGGATGGGAAGCTAGCTGAATTCTCCCACCTCATTAGAGAGCCGAGACGACGGAACCGCGACCAGGACGGCGAGGACAGGACTCGGGCAGCCAAGCGACGCCAAGAACCGGAGGAAGACAACCGGGGCCTCACCATAGTGAATGTGGTAACAGCTAGGAACGTGGCACCTAGGTCAAGGTCGGCACAAAGGAAAGACGCCAAAGTCCTGGCGGTCTCCTCGTCCTCTGCGCGAAGCACGAGAAAGCTCCCACCCATTTCGTTCGGCCCGGAAGATCAGTGGTTTGACGAAGTCGGAGAAAGCCCCCCATGGTCATAACGGCTAGAGTAGGAACCGGTCTCATCAAACGAATCCTTGTAGACATGGGGGATGACTCGAACATCATGTTCTGTAACGTGTTTGATGCCTTAGGCCTAAGGGACGCTGACCTACAGACTCACTGATAGCAAAAATCGTGTTGGTTAGGAATTTCTCTAATAGAAAGAAGAATTTCATTGTAAGCATAGCTTCAAACCAACAAACAACTCTCACACCAAATTAAATTATGGTTTTGTCACATGTACAAACCCCAAATAAGAATTAACTGGAGTATTTAGACTCCGGGTCGTCTCACAAGGAATTGCAATGAAGTGGTCAATTATTGGCTATAAAGGGGGTAAGGGGGTTGGTTTTATATTTTTGCAAGAAAGTAAATGGCAAGAAAAATTAAATGACAAGAAGGTAAAATGACAAGAACTAATAAAATAAAGGGAAAAGTACTCTTAGCTAGACATAGGTAATTGAGATCACCATCCTTGTCTACAAACCGTATATTGACAATTATGAGAGGCCAACCTATTAAGTCTACTTCCAAAAGCCTTAAGTATGTAATATCTACTCCTAGGCTTGAAGTACGTCAAATAGGCTTGATCACATCAACCCATGAGTCCCAACCTACCTATTAATTAGATTAGTAGTGGGTTGGCGTCAATGAGTATCAAATTGATCACCAAGGATTCTCAAATCACCAATTCAATGAGACCCAATGACTCAAGGTCACTCAATTCCCTTAGCCTAGGCCAAGAGCAAAGAAAACTACTCAAAAACTAAAGGAAACATTCTATCAAACACCTAGTGTGCAATAAAAGTAAACATCATAAAATGCAAGAATTAGTGAAACCCATGACTACCACAAGCAAGAAATCAACAATAGCAATTAAGATGAACATAAAAAGGACATAGAAACATAAAATTGCATTAAAGAAAATTAAGATTCAACAATGGTTCATCAACATAAAAGTAACAAAATAAGGGAAATGAACAAGTAAAACTAGAAGAACAAAGATGTAATACAAGAAATTAAGAAGGAAAACTAAATCAAAACGAGATTTATAACTTGGATCCAAGAAGAATTAACTAAAACTACCCTAAAATCTAGAGAGAGGAGAGAGCCTCTCTCTCTAGAATTCTAACCCTCAAACATGATGAAAAACTAAACTATGACTACTTGGTTCATTCTCCCCTGAATCCTTGGGTTCAATAGCATCAGAAATGAGTTGGATTGGGCCCAAAATGCTTCAGAAATCGCTGGGGGCGATTTCATTAAAGTGGGCCACGGACAGCATCGGCGCGCAGCGTACATGGCGCGTGCGCGCCCCTGAACGCGAAGTAACATATGGCAAATTTTATATCATTTTGAAGCCCCGAATGTTATCTTTCCAACGCAACTGGAACCGCCTCATTTGAACTTCTGTAGCTCAAGTTATGGTTGATTGAGTGCGAAGAGGTCAGGCTTGACAGCTTTACGGTTCCTTCATTTCTTCATGAGTTCTCCCACTTTGCATGCTTTTCTCCTCACTTCTTCCATCCAATACTTGCCTTATGAACCTGAAATCACTCAACAAACATATCAAGGTATCGAATGGAATTAAAGTGAATTAAAATTGGCTATTTTAAGGCCTAAAAAGAATGTTTTCATATTTACGCACAATTCAAGGGAGAATTACAAAACCATGCTATTTCATTGAATAAATGTGAGAAAAGGTGATAAAATCCCCCAAATTAAGCACAAGATAAACCACAAAATCGGAGTTTATCAAATCTCCCCACACTTAAACCAAGCATGTCCTCATGCTAAGAATAAAGAAGGACAAGAAAAGGGTATGAACATTTATTCAATGTAAAGAAACTATATGCACCTATCTATATGAATGCAACTAGATGCAAGATGATTCTACCTACTTGGTCAAAAGCAAATCAATCTCCAAGAGCATGTATGAACAAGTTGGACTATGATCATATGACGATTCATAAATCCTACCAATTTGAATATCAAAATAAAGTACAAGTAGACTTGCAAGAAGGAAAAGCTCATGAAAGCCGGGAACAAGGAATTGAGCATCGAACCCTCACCGGAAGTGTATCCGCTTTAGTCGCTCAAGTGTATAGGGTCGATTCACTCAATTCTCCTCTAATCATGCTTTCCAAGATTTATTTTTCATCTAACAATCAACAATTATTCAATGCATGCATACATTCATCATGAGGACTTATTCATAGGTTGTAATGGGGCTAGGGTCAAGGTAGGGATGTATATGATCAAGTGAGCTTGAAATTTGTATCTTTGATTAGCCTAAGCTCTCACTAAACACATATAACAACCTATGCAATTCTAATACACAACCTAACTACCCATGATTTCCACTTTTTCACATACTCATGCATTCTTTTTAATTCACATTCCATATGCATTGATTTTTATTAAACTCTACTTTGGGGCATTTTTGTCCCCTTTTTATTTCTTTTTCTCTTTTCTATATATTTTTTTATATACATATATATATGTTCTTTTTCTTTTTTTTTCTTTTTTTTTAAAGTATATACAAACGTATCAATGCATATGGTTTCACATATAGTGTATGAGTATGTACCCAATTCCCAATATTTTTAACAAAAATAAAAGTTACACTTTTACCTCAACCAATGTCCCAAGTTTTCCATACCCAAATGATACACACCCTCACTAGCCTAAGCTAATCAAAGATCCAAATTAAGGACATTTATTATTTTTCACTTAGGGGTAGTGATGTGCTAAAATTAAGAACAAAGGGGATTAAATAGGCTCAAAATTAGCTAACAATGGTTGATGAAAGGTACGCCATTTGGGCAAGTGAGATAAGTGAAATGATGGCCTCAATCATATAAATGCATGTATACATGGAATAAATGGACATATAAAATCAAACAAATCAAAGATCACAATCATAGAAAGAGAACAATGCACACAAGAATGGAAAATAAGTGGTTATAAGATGTAACCACACAATTGGGCTCAAAACTCACAAGCTTGTATTCTTAGCTCAAAAACCATGATCCAAAATAAATTCTTCAAGCAAGTTCAACAAGAAAAAAAATTTTAAATTGGTAGGGTGCCCTAAAACAAATTTTTTTTTTTGGAAAAGAAATCATCACCCTAACCAAGTAGTCCTAACATAAAAAGAAATGATAAAATATGTACAAATTCTAACTAACATGCATTCTATCATGCAATGCAACAACTAATCTAACAAGGCAAAAATTGAAAAATTGGTGTTGAAAGGGAAATTGTTACCCATGGAGATCGGTCGGACGACCTCCCCACACTTAGAAATTTGCACCGTCCTCAGTGCATGCAAAGAAGAGCAAGGTGGATGGGTTGCTACAATTGATGAGCTCCTTCAAAGGGTTGTGCGAGTGAACTTGTCTGTTGCCCCATCTAGAAGCCTTTCCAATCCTTTCCTTCTTGGTGGCCAACCTAAAAGGAAAGAGAAAGAAGGATAATTAAGCCTACATCAAAGGTATCAAAGCAAGTAGAACATAGGCGGGGCTAATGCCAAATAAGAGTAGGGTCCTCACTACATGTTAGCTACGCATGTGAGTGAGAAAGCAATATAGGCAAAGGACATATCAATTAATACTTGATGCAAGAGGAAAGTCAAAGCACAAGTAAATAACATCAAGAGCATGTTGCATCAAGCTTAATCAATAATTGACCCAAACAAGATTAGGGATAAGCATGAGAGTATTTGGCCCTATCCTAACATAATGACAACAATGTATAAAAACAAGGGATAATGAGTTAGGAAGGACTAAAGCACTAATCTTGTGTGTAGAGAAAATACTACAATTAATGTCAAACAAGTCACAAAGCACCAAGATTAACCAAGAAATTCTCAACAATTGAGTAAAAGAATCCAACACCATTATTAAAATAAGAAACTTAGAAAATAAAAGGGAAAACAAGTTACAAAAATAAAATTAAAATGCAATGAATGAAAACAAGAAAATGCAATAAAAGAAAATGGAAGAAAAAT
>NC_029793.2:16275627-16290849 GCF_000816755.2 Arachis ipaensis
TACTTTTTTTATTTTATTTTTTTAATAATTTTTTTATTATTTTTTTATAATTTTTTTTATTATTATTATTTTTATATTTTTAAAAGAAAGAGAAAAAAAATTTTTCCAAGAGAGGAGGAAGAAAGAAGAAAAAAATAGAAAGAAAGAAGAGGGAAAGAAGAAAGAAGGAGAAAGGAGAAAGACAGGGTGCAAATCCGCGCATATGCGCCATGCGTGCTAGGGCACAGATGCGACAGGGACAATCGGCACACGCGCGCCATGCGTGCTTACGCGCGGATCGCCTGGCACAAAGTAGGCATAAAGTGGGAACAACTCTCGTGTTTTAGTACTAGGAGTTGTGAAACTACATCGGCGCGCGCGCACTGCGCGCTTGGGCGCCGATGTCCGATTTTTTTTTTTACAGGGCACTCTCCTAATCTACAAGAATTCTAATATAACCAAAATTAAATTCAACAACAAATCTTTTTGGTTTTTGAAAAATTTTCAAACATACTAAAAACAAAATTTATACTACAAACAAAATGCAATCTAACAACAACTATTCTAATCAAAGCATGAATGCAACAAACAACCTATCAATAAAAGTGAAATGCATAAGAGTATAGAAAATAATAAAAACTACCTACAATGGCAACTCAAATCACTTATTAACCAAATCTAAAAGAGAGTGGAAAGAGTTTACCATGGTGGGGTGTCTCCCACCTAGCACTTTTAGTTTAAGTCCTTAAGTTGGACATTTGGGAAGCTCCTTGTTATGGTGGCTTGTGCTTGAATTCATCTTGGAACCTCCACCAATGCTTGGTTTTCCATTGTGCTCCAAAATTTCTAGTGAGTTGCAACAAGTCTTGATGGAGTCCTTCACAAGCTAAGGGTTCCCAAAATTGATCCTCATATATACCCGGATCCCAAATCTTGTTTCTACACCCATCTTCAAGTTGATCATCACAATTCCAATTGGGTGAGAAGTGATCCAAATTCTCAAGTAAACACCAAAGCATCTTCCTAGACCCCTTCAGTTGAGAACTATACCAACCATTGCACTTAGACTTTGAGTTTCCAACCATAAGGAACCTTGATTGGCATTTCCACCCACTAATAAATTCTCTTTTGCTCTTAACTCTACAAAGAGCTCTAAGTTACCCATCCGTCTCAATCAAACCATATTCAAGTGGGAAAGTAAAGATTAGAGATAAGAATTTTACCCACTTGAATGCTATGTTGGATGGTGACTTAGGAAGGGGAACCTCCCTACACTTAGACAATGCGAGGTCTACTCCCTTGTGCTCTTTCTTGAATACCTCCACCTCTCGGCAAGTTTCTTCAACTTCAACCTCTTCCTCTTGACAAAGTTCTTCATATTCAACCACTTCTTCACCAACTTCGTCTAGCTCTTCCCCATTCTTCATGTTACAACATGGAGGTAATGTAGAACTTATCTCAACATTCACCTCAATATCAATAGGAGAAGGTTCCTCAAATACCAAAGGATCATGTGTTGGTGTGGGATCATCTTTAAGAGGAAGATTTGTCGCTTGCTCACCTTCTTCCAATTCTTCATCATTCATTATATGCTTAAGAGGTTGCGCACCCTCCTCAACACCAAATTCAAGCTCATTGGAAGAAGGTTCAACAACTTCCACAAAATCATCAACAATGTCACTTAGTGTGGAAGTGCTCTCAAGTTTGAAATCCACCTCTTGTTCAACTTCCTCTAACTCTTCAACCACTTCTTCTTCTTCAACAATCTCTTCCTCCTCCACTTGTTGCAAGACATACCCCATCTCCTTGTCCTCATGTTGAGATTCTAAAATCTCCTTCATGCTCCTTTCATCGGTTGAATTCTCACATTCATCCGTGTAGATGCTTTGCTTGTTGCATGAGTCTCATGAGTCCAAGTTGGCTTTAATTTTTGCAAGGTTAGCCTCAATAGCTTCATGATTCTTTTGGGCTTCCTCTTGCTCCTTTTGACGGATTATTGCTTGAAGCCGATCCATTGCTTCATTGAGACGATCCATTGACTCTTGCATGGATGGATATGGGTGATCTTCCATGGAGGGTTGTAGTGGAGAGGGAAATTCATTATATGGTTGAAAGTTATCATACATGGGAGGTGATTCATCTATGTGATAGTATGGAGGTGGTGGTTCTTGAGGGTATTGGTGGTGGAATTGGGGTGGTTCTTCATATGGTTCATATAGTTCACAAGGTGGTTGGTATGGTGGATATGGGTTGGGGTCATATGGAGGTGGATGGTGGTATGGGGCTTGTGAGTGTGGTTGTTGAGGGCTATGTTGAGGAGGGGGTTCATATGCATGTGATGGTTGTGGTTGACAATCACAATAAGGGTCATCACACACATTAGATTGGTATGCATTAGGATTAGGATTATACCCATAAGAATCCAGAGGAGGTTGTTGCCATGAAGGTTGTTCATAAGCTTGGGGCTCCTCACACCTTTGATCTCCAAATCCTTGATGCACATCCTCATTGAAGCTTCCATTTCCTACAATATAGTTTGAACCACACTCATAGCCAAAGTGATGAGAATTCATGGTGATAGAGAAAATAAAAACAAAAGCTAACAAGAAATAAAGAAAACTAAGTCCTACAACTAGAAAAAACCAACAAGCAAACCAAAAATCAAGCTATTCACAATATATACAATAGCCAACAATATAACACCATTGCAACTCCCCGGCAACGGCGCCATTAATTTGATGAACGAATTCTTTGATGGTATAGAATTTCCTCAAATGAATGAAATCTCGTTGCAAGCATAGTTCTACACCAACAAACAATCCTCACATCAAAAATATTGGTTTTGTCACATGTACAAACCCCAAATAAGAATTAACCGGAGTATTTAGACTTCGGATCGTCTCACAAGGAATTGCAATGAAGTGGTCAATTATTGGCTATAAAGGGGGTAAGGGGTTGGTTTTATATTTTTGCAAGAAAGTAAATGGCAAGAAAAATTAAATGACAAGAAGGTAAAATGACAAGAACTAATAAAATATAGGGAAAAATACTCTTGGCTAGACATAGGTAATTGAGATCACCATCCTTGTCTACAAACCATATATTGACAATTATGAGAGGCCAACCTATTAAGTCTACTTCTAAAAGCCTTAAGTACATAATATCTACTCCTAGGCTTGAAGTACATCAAATAGGCTTGATCACATCAACCCATGAGTCCCAACCTACCTACTAATTAGATTAGTAGTGGGTTGGCATCAATGATTATCAAATTGATCACCAAGGGTTCTCAAATCACCAATTCAATGAGACCCAATGACTCAAGGTCACTCAATTCCCTTAGCCTAGGCCAAGAGCAAAGAAAACTACTCAAAAACTAAAGAAAACATTCTATCAAACACCTAGTGTGCAATAAAAGTAAACATCACAAAATGCAAGAATTAGTGAAACCCATGACTACCACAAGCAAGAAATCAACAATAGCAATTAAGATGAACATAAAAAGGACATAGAAACATAAAATTGTATTAAAGAAAATTAAGATTCAACAATGGTTCATCAACATAAAAGTAACAAAATAAGGGAAATGAACAAGTAAAACTAGAAGAACAAAGATGTAATACAAGAAATTAAGAAGGAAAACTAAATCAAAATGAGATTTATAACTTGGATCCAAGAAGAATTAACTAAAACTACCCTAAAATCAATCCTGGGGTTCAATAGCATCAGAAATGAGTTGGATTGGGCCCAAAATGCTTCAGAAATCGCTGGGGGCGATTTCATTAAAGTGGGCCACGGACAGCATCGGCGCGCACGCGTACATGGCGCGTGCGCGCCCCTGAACGCGAAGTAACATATGGCAAATTTTATATGAAGCCCCGGATGTTAGCTTTCCAACTCAACTGGAACCGCCTCATTTGGACCTCTGTAGCTCAAGTTATAGTCGATTGAGTGCGAAGAGGTCAGGCTTGACAGCTTTACGGTTCCTTCATTTCTTCATGAGTTCTTCCACTCTGCATGCTTTTCTCCTCACTTCTTCCATCCAATACTTGCCTTATGAACCTGAAATCACTCAACAAACATATCAAGGCATCGAATGGAATTAAAGTGAATTAAAATTAGCTATTTTAAGGCCTAAAAAGTATGTTTTCATATTTACGCACAATTCAAGGGAGAATTACAAAACCATGCTATTTCATTGAATAAATGTGAGAAAAGGTGATAAAATCCCCCAAATTAAGCACAAGATAAACCACAAAATCGGGGTTTATCACTCACCAGCACAGCGTCGTAGAGCTCGGCGACCATTTCATCAAGCCAGATGGCATAATCACCCCACCAACCTCATTGGGACAAGGCCAAGGGAGGAGAACGATAATGACCGAGTTCGTGATCCTACGGGACTCCACCGCTTACAATATCATCCTGGGGAGAAAGACAATCAACGACCTAGGAGGAGTCATCAGCACAAGGATGTTGGTAATGAAGTTCATAACTGAAGAAGGGTCAGTAAGGTCTGTGAGGGGAGACCTGGAAACGGCAGTCGCTTGCGACAATTCCATTCTCTCGTTGAGAAGGACGTCTAAAGAGGCATCGGGAGTATTCCTCGCCGATTTGGATGCCAGAATAGACGACAAACCCAGACCCGAACCCGAAGGGGACCTGGAAAAGTTTAGGGTCGGGAACTCGGAGGAAAAGTTCACGATCGTGAATAGGAACCTCCCCCACGAGTTGAAAGAACCTTTGATGGAAATGATCATAGCCAATGGCGATTTGTTTGCCTGGACACCTGCCGACATGCCGGGTATAGACTCCAGTCTCATGTCGCACCACCTAGCCATCAGGCCGGAAGCCAAACCGGTAGCTCAAAGGAGGAGAAAGATGTCTCAAGAAAGAGTAGAGGAAGTGGCCAGGCAAACGGCCAGCCTCCTCGAAGCGGGGTTCATCCGGGAGCTCGACTATTCGACCTGGTTGTCAAACGTGGTCCTAGTAAAAAAGCACAATGGGAGATGGAGGATGTGTGTGGACTACTCCGATCTCAACAAGGCATGTCCCAAGGACTGCTACCCCCTCCCCAACATTGATGCACTCGTCGACACGGCTGCGGGATACCGGTATCTGAGCTTCATGGATGCCTACTCCGGCTACAACCAGATACCGATGCACCGGCCAGACGAGGATAAAACGGCGTTCATAACGCCAGGGGGGACCTACTGCTACAGGGTGATGCCGTTTCGCCTAAAGAACGTGGGGGCAACGTACCAGAGACTGATGAATAAAATATTCAACGACCTCATTGGCAAGACGGTGGAAGTCTACGTGGATGACATCCTTGCAAAGACCACCCTGCCTGACGATCTCATAAGTGACCTGGAGAACGTGTTCGCATCCCTTCGACGACACGGCATGAGGCTCAACCCGCTTAAGTGCGCCTTTGCCATGGAGGCCGGAAAGTTCTTGGGGTTCATGATAACTCAGAGGGGAGTGGAGGCCAACCCTGAAAAGTGCCAAGCAATACTCTAGATGAAGAGTCCAGGCTGCATCAAAGACGTTCAGCGGCTGACGGAAAGGCTCACCGCGTTGTCCCGTTTCCTGGGTGCATCGGCAGCAAAGGCCCTACCCTTTTTCGGTCTAATGAAGAAGGGAATAGCGTTTGAATGGACTCCTGTGTGCGAAGAAGCTTTCAACCACTTCAAAGAGATTCTAGCAGCACCCCCGGTGCTCGGGAAGTCCAAGGACGGAGAACCACTCTATCTGTACCTAGCCATAACAGAAGGAGCGCTTGCAGCGGTGCTGGTGCGGGAAGAAGGGAAGGCCCAGCAACCAATCTACTTTGTGAGTAGAGCACTGCAAGGGGCAGAACTTAGATACAGTAAGCTGGAGAAGCTGGCACTGGCACTCCTGGTCTCCTCCCGCCGACTACGACAGTACTTCCAGAGTCACCAGGTGGTCGTGAGAACGGATCAGAGGATTCGTCAGGTGCTCCAAAAACCTGATCTGGCGGGAAGGATGATGACCTGGGCCATCGAATTGTCCCAATACGACTTAAGTTACGAACCCCGACATGCGATCAAGGCGCAAGCAATGGCAGACTTCCTGGTGGAAGTAACCGGGAACCCAACTGAAGTCACAGACACACGGTGGAAGCTCCATGTAGACGGAGCCTCCAACCAGACGTCTGGGGGCACTGGGATCATCCTAGAAAGCCCAGCCGGAGTCATCTACGAACAATCAGTTAAGTTTGAGTTCCATGTATCGAACAACCAAGCAGAATACGAAGCCTTCCTGGGGGGCTTGGTTCTGGCTCGAGAAGTCAGAGCAACGAGGCTAGAAGTGTGCAGCGACTCGCAGGTCGTCACCGCGCAGGTAAATGGAAGCTACCAAGCCAGAGACTCGCTGCTGCAGAAATACTTAGAAAGGGTCAAGGAACTGAGCAAACAGTTTGAGGAAGTCACGGTCCAACACGTTCTGAGGGAAAGAAACACACGGGCAGATCTCCTATCCAAGCTGGCAAGCACAAAACCTGGAACCGGCAACCGCTCCCTCATTCAAGGCATCACGAAAGAGCCGGCAGTTGCCCTCCACCTAACCAAAATAAGCCCTTCCTGGATGGACCCCATCACTGACTTCTTGGAAAACAGAAAACTCCCTCAGGACGAGAAGGAAGCCAAAGCGGTAAGAAGGGAGGCCGCCAAATATACGATCATATAGGATCAGTTATTCAAAAAGAGACTCAGCCAACCTTTGCTGAAGTGCCTGCATCCCGACCAGACGGACTACGTACTCAGAGAAGTCCACGAAGGGTGCTGCGGCCACCATATCGGGGGCAAAGCCCTAGCTAGGAAGCTCATCCGAGCTGGATACTACTGGCCAACAATGATGAATGACTCCAAGGAGTTCGTAAAAAGATGCGCGAAGTGTCAACAAAACGCCAACTTCCACAGAGCGCCAGCTTCCGAGCTTAGCCTACTGACGTCCACTCGACCTTTCGCACAGTGGGGAGCCGACCTCTTGGGACCCTTCCCAGTTGGCCCGGGGCAGGTCAAGTACCTCATAGTTGCCATCGACTACTACACCAAATTGATAGAGGGTGAGCCGCTGGCCAGCATATCCTCACCCAATTGTAGGAAGTTCATGTGGAGGCAGGTGATAACCCGTTTTGGCATCCTGGAGATCGTCATTTCGGATAATGGCACGCAATTCACTGACAAGAAGTTCGCGGAGTTTCTCACAGGCTTGGGGATAAAACAGAAGTTCTCCTCGGTTGAACACCCCCAAACAAACGGACAAGTGGAGTCCACAAATAAGATCATCTTACTAGGTCTCAAGAAGCGTTTAGATAGCAAAAAAGGCGCCTGGGCCGATGAGCTCTCCTCGGTTCTCTAGTCCTACCGAACAACCGAGCAAAGCTCCACAGGGGAAACCCCCTTCCGCTTAACGTACGGGGTCGAGGCGGTGATACTCGTAGAGATCGGTGAGCTGAGCCCACGGTTACTCCTCGCAGGAGTAGAAGAAGCGGTGGACAAAGACCTGGTAGACGAGGTCAGAAAGATGGTCCACTTGTCAGAGGTAGCGCTGAACAAAGAATAGCCCTATGCTACAACACCAAGGTCCTCAGAAGGAAATTTGAGGAAAGAGACCTCGTCCTGCGACGCAACGACGTCGAGCTACCGACCCCAGGAGAAGGAAAGCTGGCGGCGAACTGGGAAGGCCCCTACAGAATCAAAGAAGTGCTTGGCAAGGGCGCCTACAAGCTGGAAAAACTCGACGGCAAAGAAATCCCAAGAACATGGAATGCAGATAACCTGAGGAGGTTCTATTCATAGCTTGGGCACACCAGCCAAGCGGCCTGACGAGCTAGATAGATGTTTACTTTTATCAAATGCTAATTTCCAATGATTTACTTTTATCAAATGCCTACCATGTTCATGAATATTGTTTAGCTAACGACCAATTTTTACTTATCTGAATTATTCCATCTACTATTCCCCAAAACGTATCCCACACAATCGCGCTCTTCAAACGGCAATCCGGGACTGATCACCCCGGGAGCCAATCGAGTCATAGCCATAACAAACGGCCGCGACAATATGACCAAGATGGTTTCAACCATGTTACCAACGTAAACGGAAAAACGGACGCAAGCAATAAGCCCACGCCAGAAAAACGGTAACAAAACATAAACGCTACTAAACAAACAAGATAAAGGCGATAATTAGAAGCCGACCAGATGACCATTAAAGAGTAACAAAGGTCTTAACGGTTGCAACAAAGTACATTACAAAGCCAGGAAAAAGTACAAGTTACAAGAGTTCACTTTCGGGGTATATCAACAATCTTGCCATCCTGAATCGTTTTGAAGACACCAATAGCCGACGTGTCGAAGTCTGGAACCACGATCTTCACCTGAGCCTTGAGAGCCTCCTCAGTCATGAAGATCGCGTTCTTTCCTTGCTCTTTAGTTGCCTTGTGCTTCCTTTTGAGATCTTCGACTTCGGCTTGGACAGCTTTGGCCAACGAAACGGCCTGGTCGCACTCCTTCTCCATAGTGACCACCTGACCTTGCGCGGCACTGAGCTGGCTCTCCAGAGTCATCTCCCGTTTGGTCAAACGGGATATGGTGGCGTCAGAGACCTTCATTTTTTCCTCAAAGGACGTGGCCTTCTCCTCGGCATCCTTACGCCCCTTCTCCGCCGCGGACAGCTGTTCCTGAAGCTTCTCGACTTGGGCCTTGAAATTGTTGTTGGCCTGGGCAGCAGTATCGAGTTTTGTTCACAACGCCTGCATGCCCGACAACTCGAACTCGGCCTTCCGAGCTATCACCGCCCCGCGGAGAAGTGTGCGGTACATCCACCTCGCCTGTCCCGTGAGATCGGTACCAAGAAAGTGGTCCTCCGTACCGGGAATCAACTGACTGTCAATAAAGGCCCCAGCATCGAAGTTCCTCTCCATCACGGTGAGAGTTCCTTCCGGACTGGAGGATGCCCTCTGCCTCTTGGGAGTAGGAACAAGCTTCAGATCATTCTGCTCCCGAGGGGTAGAAGACGACTGCCCGATGCCAGTCGTCTCCTCGAGAATAGGAGAAGCCTGCAGCCCGGCAAAGTTCTTGTCGGACATCTCGGTGTCCCGAGGCGAAGGCACAGCTTCATCCTCCTTCTCCTCGGTAGCCTTCTCCTCGTCAGCCTTCTCCTCGTCGCTATCCTCCAAGAAGGTCTTGACTAAACCTTCGAGCCCGGTTACCGAAGCAGACATCTCCACTACAACAGAGAAACAAATACATTAGTCGTGAAGATGGCAAGAGTATATTAAATGATAAACAATACAAAACTACAAGACAAAACAGCTCACAAATATAACTCCAAGCGGCCTCCCGTTCACCCATAAGGAGGTGGGGGTTCACGGGGTTCTTCCCAAAAATCGCAAATAACACGTCGGCAATTCTCTTATTTACAGGAGACATCCCCTTGTAGGTCACCTTAATAAAGGTGTTCGACCCCGCCCCGAAGCTCCAATACGTCGGGATGAGGCGTTCTCCCTCTAGCGACAACCAAAAGGGATGGCGACCTTTGACGGGACGAACTTTGAAATATTTGTCCTTGAACCCATGATAGGAGTGCTCGAACAAACCAAATATCCTCCGACCTTGGGCAGATCGGAAAGACAGGAACCCTTTCCTCGCTTTCCCTTGTTTGGAAGGGTTAGTAAGATTGAAGAAGAAGAGAAAGACATCCACCGACACCGGCAGCTCAAGATATTCACAAACCATCTCGAAACAGCGGATAGAGGCCCAGCTGTTCGGATGAAGCTGCGACTGTGGCACGGATATCCGATTAAGAAGCGACATCTGGAAGCCGAAAAACGGTATGCGAACGCCGACCTGGGTGAACATGGCTTTGTAAAACCAAATCCAGTCGGCAACCCAGGGGGAGTGAAAATTAATCTCATACAGCCGCTCATGGGGGGCAGGAACGAAGGATTTATAATTGGCCTCCTCGTCTGTCCCCCCCGCACAGATACTCGGCTTGCCGGAACTTTGTCAACTCCTCCAGATCCATCTGATTCAGCGAGTCCTTCACATCGGAGGTCACCCAGGCGTAGAGGTCATAGTTCGCGGTGGAAGGAGAAGCCCGGGAAATGACGCGAGGCATACCTACAGTGGGGGTACCACTCCATTAGTCTATGAGGTCGAGAGTTCAGGAAAAACCCAGGAACTATGTCCATCCTATTCAACAGTTAAGATCAAGCATGGCTAAAGCTATATCTATCATGCAAGCCACCTAAAAGCCTACCCTGAAATGGTACCCCTCCCCTAACGCATTTACTTGACACTAGAAAGCCATCTAGCAACAAAGATCAAACAAAAATAGCAAGAACATGAAGCAAATGCAAGCAGTAAACGTACGACAATGAAGCAGAAAAGAGAAAGGATCAAAGATTAACTGAATCGGTTGCGAAAACTGAGAAGGAAGAAGAAAAGATGCACGAAGACGCCAGAACAAAGCTCTGAGATTTTCTGAGTGAAGAAGAAGGAGATGGTAGGGAGATAGTAGGAGCAAGAGTGTAAAGGGAAAGATCAAAGCAAAACTGTTTAAAACTGCCACCCAGGAAGCGCGAAAGACCTGGGGGCAAAATAGTCTTTGCATATGGAGTTTTCCAGCCCATTATGAGCATTAAATGCCCTGCGCGAAGAACGAGGTGACAAACGGTCGTTCCAACAACGAACAAACACGCGCGCAAGAGGCACGTCCACCCCACGGACGGCCGACCTGACGACAACGCACGAGAGGGGAGATGACGCGCCACCAACGATCCTCACGGTCGTCGCTAGCGCGTCGGGGGCACTGTTACGGCCTGGCCCAAGCAGTTTACGGGCCGGCCCGACCCAAGCAGCACCTGACCCGAACGGTCGGAGGCGAGACGCTCAGAGGCCGACCCGGACACGCGTCCCTGACACGCGTCCCTAACAGCTTCGCCCCAGCTGTGCGAGGGAGGCCTCGAAGAAGGTGGGCCTGTCCTTGCAGGGCCCACCTTTGACACGATATATATGGGGAAGGACCTGCCCTTCCCCCAAGGTACGTCACACATCATTCTACCCCTTTTCGGCTGCACACTCACTAACTAGAGCGTCGGAGTGTCTTTGCAGGTGACACCCCCTTCCACGTGAAGTGCTCGGGGGCCCGCCTACTCTAGCCCGGTGGCCTACGACCAGACGATACCTACCCGAACTGTCCGGTACCCGACCTACCGAACACAAATCAAGAACAGCAAACCACAACAAGAACAATTTATAAAATTAACAATTTATCAAAAGGTCAAGAACAACACAACAACCTAAAATTTAAAAGTTAAGAACAGCACTAAAATATTAATTTATCAAATTAACAAGTTAATAAGATCAATTAAAACTGAAAATCAAAATAACAAGAACAACTAAAGCTTTAAAATATAGCAAATTAAACCAACAACAAAACAAGAACTGGAACAACATACTAATCATTAAAAATAACAATTAAATAAAATAATAACTGAATAATTAATACAAGAAAGAACAAGTAAAGGAAAATAAATTACCTAAGGCTGGAGCATGTTCCGAAATTCGAACAGAACAGGGAGAGGGAGCTGGAGCTTTGAAATGCGACGAAGATGGTTGAACAGAAATAGAACGGTGGTTGAACGGCAGCTCTAACACGTGAGGAGAGGTCGGAACAGAGGGCTAAGCAGGTCGAACAGAAGGACAGGGGTTGAAGCGCGGGGGAACAGAAAGCAACTCTTGAACCCCAGGAGAGGGAACTCAATAGGTAGAGGAGCTTATTCCGAGTTATCTAATAGCTTCACTTCGCTCCGCTTCGTTCGTTCCCCCGAATTCTGCCACAGGTACTAGGAGTCAGCCTGCAAGTAGTATTTATTAAGCAGTAAGCCCTAGAGCTCGAGAAGAAGTCGTGTCCGTCCCGGACATCTGCCTTGTACTTTGAAAGGCCTCCCAACCCAAGCTGTTCTTGTTCTCGAAAGCACTCCCAGTCTCTCCCCGGCGCCGGGCTAAGATAGAAAGGCTGTTGGAACCTATTCCATTAAGCCTAGTGACATCAATCCCCTTAGTTCAAGCGCAAGGGAATGGATCAAAGAACAAAAAACCTTTCAGCGGTTGAAGCTCGGCCAAAAAGGAGGCGGAACACGTGTTGTGACGACGCTGTTCGCCTGTTGCAGTGCAGACGATAGCGGTGGTTGGACGTTGAAGAACGGAAAAGGAGGCAGAACACGCGTTGTGACGACGCTGTTGGCCTGTTGCAGTGCAGACGACAGCGGTGGTTGGACGTTGAAGAACGGCGACGAAGAAGAACGGCAGCGGTGGCAAAACGTTCCAGTTCAAAGGTTGAAGAAGAAGAATGTGGGAGTAAGGGAGGAGATCGAGATGAGAGGCGCAGGTGAGAGGAAGGAAAAGGAATGACTGAGTGAGTGAGAGAGTGCGTAGCTTTGGTTAGGGTTTCAATGAATGAAACAGCGCCGTTTGAGCGAAAAATTAAAAACCGGCCGGGTCCCGATTCGGTTCGATCGGACGGTTTCCGACCGGTTCGATGGTTCAACTCTGATTTTCAAATTCACCTATTATGCTTTCTATTCGATCCGTCTTTCTTGTTGGTTCAACCGGTTTGAACTGGTTTTCAAAACCATCGAGGAAACAAAACATCATTCTTGATGTTTTTTTTTTTGTCATTCTGAGACTTCTAAGGGGAGAGGCAGGACGGGAATGAATCCTCTCAATTGTTAAAAAAAATTGCTCTCTCCTTCATATTTATTTTTGGTTCCACTTATAAAATTAATGGTGGGAGATCACACTTTACTCCCTCAATTGTTAAAAAAAATTGAGAGGATCCATTTTTGAGGGAGGACAAATGTAATGTGAGTTATGACTCATCGGCATCATTATTGATGCCTTATCGGTTTATTTATGTTTATGTTCAATCCTTCGGGTTAGAGAATTTTGCAACTAGGGCTACTCCAATAAGAAGGCCATCATTTGTGGATTATGGAAATTATATGGGGCTTGTAGCATTCGAGACCCAAAAATATCGTTAATATTGTGAAATAAATAAGGAAGATGTTCTAAATATAAAATAAAGATATGTAAATAGAAGACTCTAATATTAATATAATTAACTCGATAAAATAATTTATATATTTATATGCAGTAACGTAAAGATATATATATATAGAGAGAGAGAGAGAGAAAGAAACTATTAGTAGTGTATAAAAGAGAAGATAATTTTATTGTTGTAAAGAGAGAGAGAGAAAGGGGAGTATTTGTAATTGTGTGTATAATCTTTTTTCCACGTTCATGCTTTTCTAGGCAAACAAATTCTACTTTTCAAACTTCATTAATTATGCTTTGTCATGAAAACTTGCTCCTTTTAGCATAGAAAAACTGATCCGCCCATAAATGGGCATCCATCCTTATCCATCCTTGTTGTAACACTCCCCCTTGGATGCTCATTTAGGAAAATGCCCCATTAAACCCTTACTAAAGAAAAACCCATTGGGAAAAAACCTTAGTGAAGGAAAAAGAGTAAAATGTCCTTTGTGATAGGGACTGCCTCATTAAAAACTTTGTCAAGAAAAACCCAATGGAAAAAAAACTTGACCAAGGGAAAAAGAGTACAGTCTCCCCCTCTTGTCGACATCATTTAATGTCTCGAAATCGGCGCATCCCAATCTTATGTACCAATCTTTCAAAGGAGGATTTTGGGAGTGACTTTGTGAATAAATCTGCCAGATTGTCACTTGAGCAGATCTGTTGGATATCAATTGTCTCTTGATTTTGAAGATCATGAGTGAAGAAGAATTTAGGAGAAATATGCTTTGTTCTATCACCTTTAATGTATCCACCTTTAAGCTAAGTGATGAGCGGATAATTTATACGCTTTTTGACATTGTTTTTAGTATGTTTTTAGTAGGATCTAGTTCCTTTTAGGGATGTTTTCATTAGTTTTTATGTTAAATTCACATTTCTGGACTTTACTATGAGTTTGTGTGTTTTTCTGTGATTTCAGGTATTTTCTGGCTGAAATTGAGGGACTTGAGCAGAAATCAGATTCAGAGGTTGAAAAAGGACTACTGATGCTGTTGGATTCTGACCTCCCTGCACTCAAAATGGATTTTCTGGAGCTACAGAACTCGAAATGGCGCGCTTCCAATTGCGTTGGAAAGTAAACATCTAGGGCTTTCTAGCATTGTATAATAGTTCATACTTTGGCCAAGTTTAGATGACGCAAACTGGCGTTCAACGCCAGCTCTCTGCCCAATTCTGGCGTCCAGCGCCAGAAAAGGAGCCAAAACCAGAGTTGAACGCCCAAACTGGCACAAAAGCGGGCGTTCAACTCCAAGAAGGACCTCTACACGTGCAACACTCAAGCTCAGCCCAAGCACACACCAAGTGGGCCCCGAAAGTGGATTTATGCATCAATTACTTACTTCTGTAAACCCTAGTAGCTAGTTTATTATAAATAGGACCTTTTACTAGTCTTTTGACCATCCAGAGTCTTTTTGACAATCCCGGATTGTATTTTGATCCTGTGATCACGTTTTAGGGGGCTGGCCATCTCGGCCATGCCTGGACCTTTCACTTATGTATTTTTAACGGTAGAGTTTCTACACTCCATAGATTAAGGTGTGGAGCTCTGCTGTTCCTCAAAGATTAATGTAAAGTACTACTAGAGAGGATAAGATGAAGCCATTGACAAGGGTGATGCCTCCAGACGATTAGTCGTGCCGTGACAGGGCATTGGATCATTTTCCCGAGAGATGATCGAAAGTAGCCATTGATAGTGGTGATGTATCACATAAAGCCAGCCATGGAAAGGAGTAAGACTAATTGGATGAAGATAGCAGGAAAGCAGAGGTTCTGAGGAACGAAAGCATCTCCATTCGCTTATCTGAAATTCTCACCAATGAATTACATAAGTATTTCTATCCCCATTTTATTATATTAAATTCGAAAACACCATTATCAATTTATATCTGCCTAACTGAGATTTGCAAGGTGACCATAGCTTGCTTCCTACCAACAATCTCCGTGGGATTCGACCCTTACTCACGTAAGGTATTACTTGGACGACCCAGTGCACTTGCTAGTCAGTTACACGGAGTTGTAAACCGTGGTTTTGGCATCATGTTTTTGGCGCCATTCCCAGGGAAAGAAAGAGCAATGAACTTTACATAATTAAAGTGTAATCACGATTCCGCGTACCA
>NC_029793.2:16290862-16292938 GCF_000816755.2 Arachis ipaensis
CAGGCCGAGACAAAATTTAGTCCTTCCAAGATCTTTCATCTCAAACTCTTCTTTTAGAGTTTTTATAATTGTTGGAATCTCTTCAGGAGTTCCAATGACATTTAAATCATCAACGTACACAGCAATTATAATGAACCCAGATGCAGATTTTTTTATGAAAATACACGGGCAGATATTATCATTCTTGAATCCATTTTTTTTTAGATTCAAAATTTTTAAGAATGAATTCTAGTGTTTCATGAAGCATGCGAAGCCTGGCTGGCTATAAATCTCCGTGGGATTCGACCCTTACTCACGTAAGGTATTACTTGGACGACCCAGTGCACTTGCTAGTCAGTTACACGGAGTTGTATAATTGTTGGAATCTCTTCAAGAGTTCCAATGACATTTAAATCATCAACGTACACAGCAATTATAATGAACCCAGATGCAGATTTTTTTATGAAAATACACGGGCAGATATTATCATTCTTGAATCCATTTTTTTTTAGATTCAAAATTTTTAAGAATGAATTCTAGTGTTTCATGAAGCATGCGAAGCCTGGCTGGCTATAAAGCCATGTCTAAATTTATTTGGACTGAGGCAGCAATTTGTTATCAAGAGCAAGCTAGTTGTTGTTAATCCACCTGCTACTGTTCCTGATTTACATGCTAAAGCTTGGCTGGCCATTGGCCATGTCTAGTGTTTTGGACCGGAGCTTTCATTGAAAGCTTGGCTGGCTAGTGAGCCATGTCTAATTCCTGGACTGAAGCTTTAGACTAAATATGGCAAGATTCCTGGAATTCATGTTAAAAATTTTGGAATCCTTATTTTTTCTTTTTTCATATAATTTTTGAAATAAAAATCCAAAAAAAAATTAGAAAATCATAAAAATCAAAAATATTTTTTGTGTTTCTTGTTTGAGTCTTGAGTCATATCATAAGTTTGGTGTCAACTATTCGCTTATCTGAAATTCTCACCAATGAATTACATAAGTATTTCTATCCCCATTTTATTATATTAAATTCGAAAACACCATTATCAATTTATATCTGCCTAACTGAGATTTGCAAGGTGACCATAGCTTGCTTCCTACCAACAATCTCCGTGGGATTCGACCCTTACTCACGTAAGGTATTACTTGGACGACCCAGTGCACTTGCTGGTCAGTTACACGGAGTTGTGAACCGTGGTTTTGGCATCATGTTTTTGGCGCCATTCCCAGGGAAAGAAAGAGCAATGAACTTTACATAATTAAAGTGTAATCACGATTCCGCGTACCACTGAGCAATGCATGTTGTATTATCTTCAAACAGGATAGTTGGAGCTATCTTATGATCAATCAGTCCACATAATGACAGAATATATTGGATCAAACTCCTGAGCCAAAAACACTCGCGACTTGCTTCATGAATCGCTAGTATTTCGGCATGATTAGAGGATGTTGCAGCAATTGTCTGTTTCGTGGACCTTCATGATATAGCTGTTCCACCATATGTGAACAGGTATCCTGTTTGAGATTTTCCTTTATGTGAATCAGACAAATATCCTGCATCTGCATAGCCAACTAGTTGTGACTTAGATCCATAGGGATAAAACAATCCCATATCAACTGTTCCATGAAGATATCGAAAGATTTGCTTGATTCCACTACAATGTCTTCTAGTTGGAGGGGAACTACACCTTGCTAGTAAATTCACCGCGAATGATATGTCAGGTCGTGTATTATTAGCAAGATACATTAGCGCTCCAATGGCACTAAGATATGGTACTTCAGGACCAAGGATATCTTTATTCTCTTCTTTAGGACGGAATTGATCATTTTCCATATCCAAATATCTTACAATCATTGGGGTACTTAATGGATGTGACTTATTCATATAAAATCTCTTCAAGATCTTTCCGTATATGTTGTTTGATGAATAAAGATTCCATTTTTTGTATGTTTGATCTGCAGGCCGAGACAAAATTTAGTCTTTCTAAGATCTTTCATCTCAAACTCTTTTTTTAGAGTTTTTATAATTGTTGGAATCTCTTCAAGAGTTCCAATGACATTTAAATCATCAACGTACACAGCAATTATAATGAATCCAGAT
>NC_029793.2:16292978-16304616 GCF_000816755.2 Arachis ipaensis
TTTCATGCATTGCATCATTTTTCTTGTTTTTCTCCTCATCATAAAAATTCAAAAATCAAAAAAATATCTTTCCCTTTTTCTCTCATCAAATTCAAAAATTTGGATTGACTTTTTCAAAAATTTTTAAAATCAAATTGTTTCTCATGAGTCAAATCAAATTTTCAATTTGAAAATCTTATCTTTTTCAAAAATCTTTTTCAAAAATCAAATCTTTTTCAAAATTCTTAGTTATTTTCGAAAATTCCAAAAATATTTTTCAAAAATCTTTTTCTTATTTTTTTACCAAATTTTCGAAAATAACAATAACAATTAATGTTTTGATTCAAAAATTTCAAGTTTGTTACTTGCTTGTTAAGAAAGATTCAAACTTTGAGTTCTAGAATCATATCTTGTGATTTCTTATAAATCAAGTCATTAATTGTGATTTTAAAAATCAAATCTTTTTCAAAAACTAATTTCAATCATATCTTTTCAAAAATATCTTCTTATCTTATCTTTTTCAAAAATATCTTTTCAAAATATCTTTTCCAACTTCCTAACTTTTTATCTTTTCAAAATTTGTTTCAACTAACTAACTAACTTTTTGTTTGTTTCTTATCTTTTTCAAAACTACCTAACTAACTCTCTCTCTCTATTTTCGAAAATATCTTCCCCTTTTTTTAAAAATTTCTTTTAATTAACTAATTATTTTATTTTTATTTTGAATTTTCGAAAAAAAAAAAAACTACTAACCTTTTTCAAAAACTATTTTCAAAAATCACTAACTCTTTTTCAAAAATTATTTTCGAAAGTTCCCCTCTCTCATCTTATTCTATTGATTTATTCATCTACTAACATCTCTCCCTCACCCACCAAAAATCCAAACCCTCTCTCTCTCTTTCTGAGTTCAGATTTTTCTCCTCTTCTTTTCTTCTACTAACAATAAGGAACCTCTTTACTGTGACATAGAGGATTCCTCTTCTTTTCTTTTTCTCTCCTCTTTCTTATGAGTAGGGACAGAGAAAAAGGCATTCTTGTTGAAGCTAATCCAGAACCTGAAAGGACTCTGAAGAGGAAATTAAGCCCAAAATGGGCAGCATCCTGGCGCTGAACGCCCAGAACAAGCATGGTTCTGGCGTTCAACGCCAGAAATGGCAACAAATGGGCGTTGAACGCCCAAAATGGGCACCAACCTGGCGCTGAACGCCCAGAGTTGTGGCAAAGGCATTTTTACATGCCTAATGGGTGCAGGGATGTAAATCCTTGAACAACTCAGGATCTGTGGACCCCACAGGATCCCCACCTACCTCCACTCACTTCTTCTCACCACTCTCTTTCACACAACCCCATAAACACTCTTCCCCATAAACCTACCTCATAAACTCCACCTACCTTCAAAAATTCAGAACCAATTTCCCACCCAAACCCACCCGTATGGCCGAAACCTTTTCCCCCCTCCCTTCCCTATATAAAGCCCTCTATTCTTCATCAAATTCACACAACACACCCCTCTACACCCTTCTTGGCCGAAACACTTCCCACTCTCCCTCTCCTCCATTTCTTCTTCTTCTTCATCTATTCTTTCTTTTATTGCTGGAGGGCGAGCAAAATTCTAAGTTTGGTGTGGTAAAAGCATAAGCTTTTTGTTTTTCCATTACCATTGATGGCACCTAAGACCGGAGAATCCTCTAGAAAGGGGAAAGGGAAGACAAAAGCTTCCACATCCAAGTCATGGGAGATGGAAAGGTTCATCTCCAAAGCCCATCAAGACCACTTCTATAATGTTGTGGCCAAAAAGAAGGTGATCCCTGAGGTCCCTTTCAAACTCAAAAGAAATGAGTATCCGGAGATCCGACATGAAATTCAAAGAAGAGGTTGGGAAGTTCTAACAAACCCCATCCAACAAGTCGGCATCCTAATGGTTCAAGAGTTCTATGCCAATGCATGGATCACCAAGAACCATGATCAAAGTAAGAACCCGGATCCAAAGAACTATGTTACAATGGTTCGGGGGAAATACTTAGATTTTAGTCCGGAAAATGTGAGGTTGGCATTCAACTTGCCCATGATGCAAGGAGATGAATGCCCCTACACTAGAAGGGTTAACTTTAATCAAAGGTTGGACCGAGTCCTTATAATTTAAGTTTGGTGTTGTGATGAGCGGATAATTTATACGCTTTTTGACATTGTTTTTAGTATGTTTTTAGTAGGATCTAGTTACTTTTAGGGATATTTTCATTAGTTTTTATGTTAAATTCACATTTCTGGACTTTACTATGAGTTTGTGTGTCTTTTTGTGATTTCAGGTATTTTCTGGCTGAAATTGAGGGACTTGAGTAGAAATCAGATTCAGAGGTTGAAAAAGGACTGCTGATGCTGTTGGATTCTGACCTCCCTGCACTCAAAATGGATTTTCTGGAGCTACAGAACTCGAAATGGCGCGCTTCCAATTGCGTTGGAAAGTAGACATCCAGGGCTTTCCATAAATGTATAATAGTCCATACTTTGGCCAAGTTTTAATGACGCAAACTGGCGTTCAACGCCAGCTCTCTGCCCAATTCTGGTGTCCAGCGCCAGAAAAGGAGCCAAAACCAGAGTTGAACGCCCAAACTGGCACAAAAGCTGGCGTTCAACTCCAAGAAGGACCTCTACACGTGCAACACTCAAGCTCAGCCCAAGCACACACTAAGTGGGCCCCGGAAGTGGATTTATGCATCAATTACTTACTTCTATAAACCCTAGTAGCTAGTTTATTATAAATAGGACCTTTTACTAGTCTTTTGACCATCCAGAGTCTTTTTGACAATCCCGGATTGTATTTTGATCCTGTGATCATGTTTTAGGAGGCTGGCCATCTCGGCCATGCCTGGACCTTTCACTTATGTATTTTTAACGGTAGAGTTTCTACACTCCATAGATTAAGGTGTGGAGCTCTGCTGTTCCTCAAAGATTAATGCAAAGTACTACTGTTTTCTATTCAATTCTTCTTATTTCGCTTCTAAGATATTCATTCGTACTTCAATTTGAATGTGATGAACGTGACAATCATCATCATTCCCTATGAACGCGTGCCTGACAACCACTTCCGTTCTACCTTCGACTGAATGAGTATCTCTTAGATCTCTTAATCAGAATCTTCATGGCGTAAGCTAGAATGATGGCGGCATTCAAGAGAATTCGGAAATTCTAAACCTTGTCTGTGGTATTCCGAGTAGGATTCAATGAATGAATGACTATGACGAGCTCCAAACTCGCGATTGTAGGGCGTTAGTGACAGACGCAAAAGGATAGTAAATCCTATTCCAGCATGATCGAGAACTGACAGATGAATAACCGTGCCGTGACAGGGTGCGTTGACCATTTTCACTGAGAGGATAAGATGAAGCCATTGACAAGGGTGATGCCTCTAGACGATTAGCCGTGCCGTGACAGGGCATTGGATCATTTTCCCGAGAGATGACTGAAAGTAGCCATTGATAGTGGTGATGTATCACATAAAGCCAGCCATGGAAAGGAGTAAGACTGATTGGATGAAGATAGCAGAAAAGCAGAGGTTCAGAGGAACGAAAGCATCTCCATTCGCTTATCTGAAATTCTCACCAATGAATTACATAAGTATTTCTATCCCCATTTTATTATATTAAATTCGAAAACACCATTATCAATTTATATCTGCCTAACTGAGATTTGCAAGGTGACCATAACTTGCTTCATACCAACAATCTCCGTAGGATTCGACCCTTACTCACGTAAGGTATTACTTGGACGACCCAGTGCACTTGCTGGTCAGTTACACGGAGTTGTGAACCGTGGTTTTGGCATCATGTTTTTGGCGCCATTCCCAGGGAAAGAAAGAGCAATGAACTTTACATAATTAAAGTGTAATCACGATTCCGCGTACCACTGAGCAATGCATGTTGTATTATCTTCAAACAGGATAGTTGGAGCTATCTTATGATCAATCAGTCCACATAATGACCGAATATATTGGATCAAACTCCTGAGCCAAAAACACTCGCGACTTGCTTCATGAATCGCTAGTATTTCGGCATGATTAGAGGATGTTGCAGCAATTGTCTGTTTCGTGGACCTTCATGATATAGTTGTTCCACCATATGTGAACAGGTATCCTGTTTGAGATTTTCCTTTATGTGAATCAGACAAATATCCTGCATCTGCATAGCCAACTAGTTGTGACTTAGATCCATAGGGATAAAACAATCCCATATCAACTGTTCCATGAAGATATCGAAAGATTTGCTTGATTCCACTACAATGTCTTCTAGTTGGAGGGGAACTACACCTTGCTAGTAAATTCACCGCGAATGATATGTCAGGTCGTGTATTATTAGCAAGATACATTAGCGCTCCAATGGCACTAAGATATGGTACTTCAGGACCAAGGATATCTTTATTCTCTTCTTTAGGACGGAATTGATCATTTTCCATATCCAAATATCTTACAATCATTGGGGTACTTAATGGATGTGACTTATTCATATAAAATCTCTTCAAGATCTTTCCGTATATGTTGTTTGATGAATAAAGATTCCATTTTTTGTATGTTTGATCTGCAGGCCGAGACAAAATTTAGTCTTTCTAAGATCTTTCATCTCAAACTCTTTTTTTAGAGTTTTTATAATTGTTGGAATCTCTTCAAGAGTTCCAATGACATTTAAATCATCAACGTACACAGCAATTATAATGAACCCAGATGCAGATTTTTTTATGAAAATACACGGGCAGATATTATCATTCTTGAATCCATTTTTGGCCAGATACTCAGTAAGACGATTATACCACATTCGTCCAGATTGCTTTAGACCATATAAAGATATTTGTAATTTAACTGAGAATAACCCCTTCGAATATTCATTGGATGGTTTGGACATCTTTAGTCCTTCAGGGACTTTCATATAGATATCCCAATCTAATGAGCCGTATAAGTAGAATGTTACCACATCCATTAAATGCATATGCAGTTTATGATATGCAGATAAACTGACCAAATAACGCAATGTGATCACATCCACTACAGGGGAATACGTTTCTTCATAATCTATACCGGGCCTTTGTGAAAAACCTTGTGCCACACGTCGGGCTTTATAGCGCACAACTTCATTTTCCTCATTTCGTTTTCTCACAAATACCTATCGGTATCCAACAAGTTTTACATCTTCTGGTGTACGGACTACAGGTCCAAAGACTTCACGTTTTGCAAGTGAGTCTAACTTAGCCTTCATGGCTTCTTCCCATTTTGGCCAATCATTTCTTTGTCGACATTCTTCGACTGGTCTTGGCTCAAGATCCTTACTTTCATGCATGATATTTAATGCCACTTATATGCAAATATTTCATTGACAATTGTCTTATTTCGATCCCATTTCTCTCCTATAAAAACATAATTTATCGAGATCTTGTCATTTTCACAATTTTTAGGTACCTGAATGTCTTCTGGCATTAAAACTATATTAGAATTTTGGACAACTGCATGTGTCTTTACTATGTCTTTTTCAATAGGAATAGTATTTACCTCTTTTCTTTTTCGAGAATTTTTGTCTTTGGAACCGACAGGCCTGCCACGCTTCTGGCGTGAATTTACTTCAGTGGCTATTTGTCCGATTGGGACATAAATTCGAATTGGGGCATTTTCGCTGGTATATAAGATTTGGTTATCCTCTTTGTATCGGAAAATGCATCAGGCAATTAATTTGCTATTCTTTACAAATGTATAATCTTTTGAACTTCTAGTTCACATTGCCTTGATCGAGGATCTAAATGCATCAAGGATGATGCATTCCAATTAAATTCTTTTTCAAGAAGCTTATTCTCTCCCCCTAATATTGGAAATTTTGATTCATCAAAATGACAACCTGCAAACCGGGATTTAAACACATCTCCAGTTTGTATCTCAAGATACCTCACTATAGAAGGATAATCATATCCAACATATATCTCCAATTTTCTTTGGGGTCCCATTTTGGTGCGAGAAAGTGGTGCAATGGGAACATATATTGCACACCCGAATATTCTTAAATGGGAAACATTTGGCTGCTGGCCAAAATCTAATTGCATAGGAGAGAACTGATGGTAACTTGTTGGTCTCAAACGAATAAGTGCTGCGGCATGCAAAATAGCATTCTCCCAAGCCGAAGTTGGGAGATTTGTTCTCATAAGTAAGGGTCTAGCAATTAATTGGAGGTATTTAATAAGTGATTCTGCTAACCCATTTTGTGTGTGAACATGAGCTACTGGATGTTCAACACTTTTTTCATTAGCCATACAATAAGCATCAAAATCTTGGGAAGTAAATTCACCAGCATTATCAAGACGAATTGCTTTGATTGGATTTTCTGGAAATTGTTCTTTTAATCGAATAATTTGAGCAAGTAATATCACAAACGCCAGGTTGTGAGAAGACAATAAGCACACATGTAACAATCTCGAAGATGTGTCTATTAGGACCCTAAAATGTCTAAAAGATCCACTTGGTGGATGAATAGGTCCACATATATCGCCTTGAATCCTTTCTATGAATTCAGGGGACTCAAATCCAATCTTTACTGGTGATGACCTTAAAATTAACTTTTCCTGAGAACATGCAACACAATGAAATTCACTAGATGTAAGAATCTTCTGGTTCTTTAGTGAATGTCCATGAGAGTTTTCAATAATTCTCCGCATCATGATTGTTCCCGGATAACCCAATCGGTCGTGCCAAGTTATGAATTCATTTGGACTAGTAAACTTCTGGTTTATAATGGCATGTGATTTAATTGCACTAATTTTGGTATAATATATCCCAGATGAAAGTGAGGGTAACTTTTCTAGTATAATCTTCTTATTTGAATCATGAGTTGTGATACATAAGTACTCATGATTTTCCTCATTCATAATTTCAATATGATATCCATTTCGACGAATATCTTGGAAACTCAACAAATTCCTCAAAGACTTGGTAGATAATAGTGCGTTATTTATTATTACTTTTGTTCCTCCGGGAAACAAAATTATAACTCTTCCAAAATCTTCTATCACATTGCCTGAGCCAATAATAGTATTAACATATTCTTCTTTTGGCACAAGATGGGTAAAATATATATCACTTTTAAGAATGTTGTGCAAACTTGCACTATCCGCAAGGCATACATCTTCATTATATATCCTTGCCATTTCCTTCAAAGATAAATAATAATAAAATAAGTAGTAATACATGCACAGTCAAATTGAATTCTTGACTGGAATTATTTTTCTAAGAAACACTGTACGTAATGTCATATACTAAAATTTTATTATTATCACTATTATTATTATTATTATTATTATTATTATTATTATTATTATTATTATTATTATTATTATTTAAAATTTGACACATTTAATGATTTCAAAATTCTTAAATATAAACATTAATATTTCATTATTTATATACATCATATTTGAAACTTAAATATATAGAAAATACAACTTAACAATAAGTTTCTTATATTATTTATTTACATGAATACTTAACAATTTCACGTATTAAACTATTCCATCATTGATCAAATGACCAATATTTTTTTCAGGATCCTCAAAGAAATCAGATACATCATAATGAGTGGTAGAATTTTCAGCATCATTTGAAACGAAATTCGTTTCCTTTCCTTTGTCATCCTTTTTCAAAGACGCTTGATAAAGATCGACTAGGTGCCTTGGTGTATGACAGGTACGTGACCAATGGCCCTTTTCACCACAACGAAAACACTTATCCTCTGTTGATTTATTTTGCCCAATATTTCTTTCTTTATCCCACTTCTGGTGAGATCCTCTCTTTTAAACATAATTCATTTTCCTTCCAAAATTTTTCTTGTTACCAAAACCTTGTCATTTATCTCTTCTGGGGTAATGATTTGCCGCATTTATTTCAGGAAATGCGGCGGCGCCAGCTGGGCGCGCTTTGTGATTCTTTAAGAGCAACTCATTGTTGCGTTTAGCAACAAGAACGCAAGAATTAGCTCAGAATATTTTTTAAATCATTTTTCTCGATACTGCTGCTGCAAGAGCACATTCGAGACATGGAAGGTTTAGAAAGTTTTCTCTAACATATCATTATCAGATATCTTTTACCTGCATAATTTCATTCGTGAGGTGATTTGAAACATTGCTGAATTATATTCATTTATGAATTTAAAATCCTGTAGACGCAAGTGCGTCCATTCATATCGGACTTGAGGAAATATCACCGTCTTTTGATGATTATACCTTTGTTCAAGGTCTTTCCAAAGATCTGCAAGATCTTTTAATATGAGATATTCATTTTTCAATCCTTCGTCAAGATGACGACGAAAAAAAATATTGGCTTTGGCTTTATCCTTCTGGGATGCATTATTTTCAGTCTTAATGGTATCTCCAAGATCCATTAAATCAAGATGGATTTCAGCATCTAATATCCATGATAAATAATTATTTCCAGATATATCAAGAGTATTAAATTCAAGATGAGAGAGCTTCGACATAATAAAAATTTGTTACCTGAGTCTTCCTAAAATTTGATCAGAGTCTCGTACTGATAACGTGTTGTGAAATAAATAAGGAAGATGTTCTAAATATAAAATAAAGATATGTAAATAGAAGACTTTAATATTAATATAATTAACTCGATAAAATAATTTATATATTTATATGCACTAACGTAAAGATAGAGAAAGAGAGAGAGAAACTATTAGTAATGTATAAAAGAGAAGATAATTTTATTACTGTAAAAAGAGAAAAAGGAGAGTATTTGTAATTGTGTGTATAATCTTTTTGCCACGTTCATGCTTTTATAGGCAAACAAATTTTACTTATCATTAATTGTGCTTTGTCATGAGAACTTGTTCCTTTCAGCATAGGAAAACGGATCCGCTCATAAATAGGCATTCATCCTTATCCATCCTTGTTGTAACAGTTAAATGGTGACAAACTTTAAAAGTAAAAAAATTACAATTCCTAAATTTTTAAATTACAAGATATAAATCAATCCTAAATTTTTAAAAGATGACTTTTTCGTCTCCACTTTAAATTATCAAAATTTGTAAAAAGACAAAAAGAGAACTAATATCTCTTACAATTCAAAAGTTCAAGGGCTAACAGCTAATAAACAAGATCAAAAACTAAAATGACTACATAATAGTTTGGAAATCAATTTAACATTTTATTGAGTTTTAATTGTTTTGATTTGAAAAAACGATTTTTTGGATTTATGAGATAGTTTACCTAGATAGACATCGAAAGTACACATTGGATTAAAAAAACACAGGACTGCAGTATTACACAATGCCCTCTCATTCTTTTTTTTTTATAATTGAGGAAGTAAAATAATGTAATTTTTAACCTTTTAACATTTTTTCTCATTTTTTTTTTTAGTCCTACTTATAAATTGTATAATGAAAAATCACATTTTACTCTCTCAAATGAGAAAAAAATAAAGAGGATTCAATCCCATACCACCTGAGATTTATTATACTAGTGCTACAAATATAGTAATACTTGTTCAAAGTCGCACACCACATTAATCCAGCGATCTAAAGAATCAATGATTGTTCACCGATGTTTTTGGTTTGATCAAATTTTGATTTAACTATTTATTAATCAATAAAAATAAATTCTTGCCAAATAGTTCTTAAATCAGATTTTTAAAACATTACATCTAACAACTGCTTGCTGAAGAAGTGCTGGATTATCCTCATGCTTCACATAGAACAACCCTGATCAAACAAGACTCCTAATAATACGTTTGGTTAGGGGGATAAAAATGGAACAGAGAATTTTCACGAATGAAAAATTACATTGTAAATTAATTACACATAGTTCATTTGTGAAGCATTTCATTCCCTTTTTACCTCTACAAAGAAGTAACTTGCTTAAACTACATAACAATACGATAATTATTAAAGTAAACACCCTAAGGATAAGCACTTCAACCATTTTAAACATGGGTCCCTCAAAGCCATAACAATCCGTAAATTATGATATTAATGAACTTTTCTTTTTGTCGCGACATTCAAGTGGGTAACTCTTCTGCTTTGAATTTATACACGCAAAGGAAGAAAAAAATAATTAAAAAAACAACAAATGTTTGGGTTTCATGTTTCTGTTCCATTCTATCCTTTTGTCAAAACTAAACGTATTCACAATTAATAAGAAGAAATTATATGTTTAGCAAGCATCATTCAGAATTAGCCCCATGCCATAGAACATGCGTAGTTGACCACCAATTTGCCATCAAAACCAAAATTCTGGAAAATAAAAACCAAACAAAGGAGAAAAGAAAATACTCAAATGACAATCTGACAAATAAATTGCATGATTAGGTATATAAAGCAGCACCAAAAACATCTAAACAGTAATTAGAATATTGACTGCCATTGCTACTCTAGCATTTTTGGGCTAAACACCTGTAATATACAAAGAGAGATGGAGAAAAAGGAACGACCCGGAAAAAACACAATATTTACTAACAGAAATTCTAGAAAAATTCCAACGTTTTGCAAAAGCAAATCTATCATAGCAAATAGTTTAATTAAACTAAAAACCCAGATGAATTATTCAAGGTTGAACCATGACCATTACTTTCATTTTACTCTCTGGTTGAAGGCCAACTTATGCGTATGATAACCTAGGTCCTGGGTTACATGGATATGGGTACAATAACCAGTACTAGTTGACTAGTTTTTACAAGAATATTATACAAACTACAGATCTGTAAAATAGTATAAGATGATTGTCCTTCCAACACCAAATTTTTTCAATAAAACTTCGTAAATCGTGAATTAACAGACTTTTATATTGTACAGGACTAGCATGCACTTAAATGACACTAGCTTATTGTAATGCTTGAATAGGAAGTACCAATGGTATTTTGAAGAAAGATTCAAAAGAAAACAAGGGTACTTATCCATGTGCACCCAAGAAATACCTAATCTACTGCATGCTCAATCTAATTAACCAAGGGATAGCAGGTGGCCTCATCATTTTTCTTTTAAATACATATTATTCTATCTTCCTTCTCTCAGAAAAATTTTAATTGGTTAAGTATTATGATTCTTTTTTTTCCCCCACAATCAAATTACTTACAAACTATAAGATCCAGTAGTTATAAAAACTAATAGAAAAGGGGATCCAGTAGTTTCTTACAGTATACAAATCAATGATCGATTCATCAGGATTGGGTGAAAAAGCACTGTTGACATATACAAACTGCAAAACCAGGAAACAAATTTGAGTATGCAGATCCTTTAGAGTTTAGACAACTATACAGGTAAAATACACAGTGATTGTTTACCAATGTTTCCCTGTGGAGTTGCCGTCTAAGAAAGTCTATAACCTTTGCAAATTTATCAGCTCCTGCTATCTGCAATATCAAATATAAAGACATCATTTTATATTTCAAGATTTCAAGAAGAATGCATGTAGAAAACTAACAATTCATTCTTGCTAGCAATCCTCGTAATCATTACTTTCAGATTTGACTTTACAACTATTAAGATCTGCATGTTCCATTTCTGATCAGTTCTATATTCAAACTTGTATCAGCCACAGAAAATTCAGGCAGATACAAGTCTACAGCTTTCTTTCCCCTTATATCAGTGACGAAACCCCCACTCCGCTCGAAGGGAGAGGACAGGGTTACTTCAAA
>NC_029793.2:16304684-16306990 GCF_000816755.2 Arachis ipaensis
TCCGCTCCTAAACTTCAAATTTTCATTTACATATATGGTGTATACTTTCACTGATACACTGTAAAAGATTTTAACAAAAGTAATGTGGTCTTATATGATCCCCTAAGATTTGAGTCATCCTTCATCACTGGTTGGAATTGCAATATCAGTTATACAATACAAATAAAAATAACATGGGTAGCACAGTGCAAAACAAATAGAAGATGGCCATTTTAAGGGGTCAGAATATGAAAATGTGTCCCCAATAACATTAAATTGTGTACCTAATGAAAGTAACGAAGGCAGATAGAATTGCAAAAGTAACAGAAGGAAAATGTAATGAAGACATGTAATAAAATATTGATACAGAGCCATCTATTCTTTAGTTCATATGGTTAGTTTGTTTAACATGATGCAGAAGCTAAACACCTAGCTGTTTATCAGTGACCACATGATACAGAATTTTAATAGCAAATTATTTTGTACACACAAAGTGATTGCTTCTCTTGCATAATAGCATATTCTTTTCACCATCAAAGTCTTCAAAAACCCTCTATTTTCCATCACATAAATCTAACACCAGAATTTAGGACAACAAATTAAATGAAATACGAATGATCTACATTCACTTACTAAAATGTGTAATCTTCATCTATAGTTCTCATGAAAATTACAAACATAGAGAGACACAAAGTTTTGGGAGCACAAGATAGTGCACCATAGGACACACTATAGTGCACCCTAGGACACAAATTTCTAGGATTTTCTATCCTAATAAAATGTGTGGATAGAAGAGACTTTTTTTTTTCTGTTTCTCGGTCTTTGTATTTGTATCATGTTTGAATAACTAAATTTTCTTATAAGGTATGTTTGATTCCTAACCTGGAGCAAAAAGGATGAAGACAGTGAATCAGTAGAGACATATCTTTCTTTTTGAAGGTATAGAAACATGTTTTTTGTGTTGCTAGATTCTGGAAGTGCATAAATTTTCTTAAAAATTGTCTGAAGCGGCTAAGTAATTTCTTTTTGTTCTTAACATTTCTGTCTCATCTATGTTGGGAGTCAGAACAGTAACCAAACTACAACTAAACTCAATATGCTAAATTTTCACAGCCAATCCAACATATGTTCGCTTCCACAAAGAAAATCATGAATGCAGACTCGAATAGAAGGTCGATCATCAAATTACAGTGTAACGATTAAGATGAGTTATGTGGCTAACCCAAACTAATACTTAGACAAAATATTGTAAACAATTACAATTCAGATTCAAACAAATCATAGTCCACATTCAAAAGTTTGAATTAGAAACTAAAAAAGAAACTGAAAAAGCACATAGATCACAATAAGCAATGAGAAAGCACAGAGATTACGATAAGCAAACAAAATCATATGAATTTTGAGTTGAAGTCTGGGAAAAATATAATGCTGCCATTACGAAGATCACCTTGAATTTAGATTGCTTGAGAATAGGAGCATCACCAGTGGCTCTCAGATGAACAACCACTGCCACAAAACCAAAACCCTAGTTCACGAACCCAAGCAAATAATAATAAAGAAATAAATAAATAAATAAATAAATAAATAAAACCTGTTTGATTGATTCAGAATACAGAAAAACGAGAGATTGGGAAGCAACCTTTACGAACGGAACTTGGTGACTCAGCAGCCATTGCTGACACTTGAATACCTGAATATTCTTTATATTTTTCTTTTAACTCCAATAGAGATCAAGAACGATGGCCGAATAGCCGAAATAGGGTGAGGAAGGGGTATTTGCTTTGAGAGAATATGAGTAGAAATTGGGGAGAGGTCCGCAACACTGGGACGGTGGAGAGAGGCTCATCGACGGCTCCTCCGGTGAGGCAGCCGCCGCTAAATGAACGAAGGACGAAGAGAGAATGGAGAGAGGTAAGGTGTCGGACAGTGGGAGTATACGACTGGTTAAACCAAAATCAGATTAATTTCTAACCCGGTTCAGTATTGAAACCGGGTAAATATATTTATAGTCGGCTTTGACCCGTTTCAATTCAACTGGGCCTTTCCCCAAATGTGTTGGGTCTTTCGGTTAGACCAGGTTCTGTACACCTTCGAAAATTAACGGGTAAGAGAAAAACCAAACAAAAAAAAATTTTTATTGTTCATTTTTTTCCAACCTTAGAAGTAAAAAAAAATATTAGCATAGTCTAAAGTATATAATTTGTCACAATTTTAATTTGATTGGTTTTGATATTTATTTTAAATTTGATCCTGTCTGATCCAAACTATTAAGATTTGAATTGGTTTGCTTTATTCGGTTTTTATAAAACAAAATTTTAGGATTTTAT
>NC_029793.2:16307111-16316792 GCF_000816755.2 Arachis ipaensis
TTTATATTTTATAGACTTACGTAACATGAATTTGATTGGACCTTTAAAAAGTAGATTTAAAATCTAAATCAATTTATGCAATTTGCTAAAAAAAAAAAAAGAATTTGTTCTGATAGTTACCTGAAACTAAGTGGCCTTTGGACTTGTAAGTGAGGCCCAAATCTTCAATGGGAGGAATTCCGACTTAGTCCACGTCTGGTGGCCGTCGTCCGAGTTGTTAGTGAGAAAGTGGGAGGTGGTACCTGCAAAACACGCCGATACTTAAGTTAGCAAGGGTCTTAGCAGGTTTAAGTGTGTTAAAACTTAGTTATACCTGAGGAGTTTCAGTATATTTATAGATGACGAGCCAATAACCACCATTTGAGTAGTTCCACTTCTGATGGTGGATAACCGCCCCTTTATCTTAGGGTTGTTAAGATCTCACTTCCAAAAATGGATGAGAGATATTTTGGGTTAGTTGTAACCCTTCTAGGGGGAGTTATCAACCCGTAGTATTCTTATCCAACTTCTCAGGAGGTCGGTCGTACGGTAGATATCTCTCGGGCCTTTGTACGTTTGTGGGCTTGGCTGATACTTTTGGGCCAGGTATGAAAAGTGCCGTTACTTGAGTCCGATCTTTTGCTTAAGTCGGATTTAAGTGTAAAGTCGAAAAGTCGACGTGATATGCAAGCCGAAAACCGACGTGATTTCAGAATGCAAACCGTTACACCTCTTGGCTTCTTCTTTGGACACGTGGGATGCGGTTACGTTTGTAACCATGCATGTCATTTAATGGAGGAGGGGTTTTTACAATATTTTCCCTTGGGTCTTTTAAATATTCCTCCCCTTTCTCTTTCTTCCTTTTCATCTCTTTGAAATCTCTGCGACACTCGCGCTCTTTCATTTCTTCCACTCCTTTTCTTCTTTTGCTCTAAGATCTTATTCTTTCTCTGAAAAGCTTTGAAGGACGTGGTTTGTTTGAGGAAACTTGCTTGCCCCTCTACTGTGCCGTTGGCATCTTTTATCTTTTTTCAAAAAGGTTAGTTCTTCTTTCTATTTCCATAGTGTCTTCGTTGTTTTTGGTCTCCATTGTTGAGATGCGATTTCTGTGTTGATGTACTTGTATTTGTTAGGTAGTTTTAATGTATCTTTGTTGCCGTATCGTTGTGTTTTCCCGTGTGATGCCTCCAAGATTGTTGTGTTTACTATGTTTTTCCAAAAATTATTTTCGTGGCTATTGGTTGCACCCCCTTTTTCCTTTTTGTAAAAAAGAAGGTTTGCTGTGTTTCACACTTGTGTGTAATGCTTTCTTTTGTGTAATGTAGATATTTTCTTCTATATTTCTCTTCCTATTCCTCCAAATATATCCTCCAAGGTTTCTGAAGCATTATTGAGGGTAGACTCGTCTGTTCTCTATTCCCATCCCATAGTTGATAGTGTTTTTGTGAAGGAACTCCGTAAATACCATAGGATTTGTAGCTATGTTGAGGATAAGGCAAAATATGAGATAGTGGTCCCTAACCTTGAGGACCGAGTTTGTTTTGGGCGAGCCCTTGAGACAAAACCCCATTTTATCTTTATGTATCACTGCCTGTTTACTGGACATGGGGTCACCTTCCCCTTTTTTGATTTCGAAATAGAGGTATTATCCCATTGTAGAGTGGCTCCTCCGCAACTCCATTCAAACTCTTGGGGATTTCTTAAAATTTATCAACTCGTTAGTCGTGAACTCGAGTTCCCAATCCCTCTAAAAGTCTTTTTCTATCTCCTCCATTTAACGCTCGAACAAACAACAATGGATTTTTTCCGGGATATTCAAGGTTGGAAGGTGTTTTCTATCTTTGATGAGTCGTTCCATGACTTTAAGAACTTCTTTTTTAAAGTTCGTGCTATTTTAGGTCACCATCTCTTTTTTCTGAATGAGAATAGTGAGCCCCACTTTCAGTTGTACTGGGTAGAGACAGCCCCTGTTGAAAAATACAATTTGATAGATTTGGACGAGGTAGAGGAGGCTGTGGTTGAATTTTTTCCGAGAGGCTTGGGGACGCGCTCCAAACTATGACACTAAAAAGTTCCTTCTCGGGACTCCAAGTTTTGTCCGTATTGAGCTAGGTAGCTTTTAACATTATTTCATAGATAGCTTGCTTGTTTTCTGACTTGTATGTTGATGTTTATCATTCTTTTTTCTAGAAAAAATGAAAAGCGATTCCAAGGTTTACCAAAAAGTTCAAGAAGCTAAAAGGAATGCACGTGCCCAAGCTGCTCAGCTGCAGGAGAGTAGCAAATCGGATACCTCCTCTCCGACTAAGTCCACCTCGGGGACCTCTTCTCATAGCAAATCGGTAAACCATCTTCCTCCTCCTCCTCCTCCTCCTCCTTCTCCTTTATATCTAGCGCTTACTCCCCCAGTTCCTCCCTTCTCGGAGCCGAGTTCTAAAAAGAGGAAGACCTCGGAATCTGGCGTCCTTAATATTAATGACATTGGTTTTGATGGGGTGAAGTTTTGTGAGAGACACATCCTTCCTCATAGTTTTATTGCTATGAATGATGTTTCTATCAAAAATCACCTTAAAGTATTAATCTGGGGAGCGGGATCCGAACTGCTGGAGTATGCTCTACCCTACTAAAAGAGTTGGAGAGGGCCCCTTTGAATGCTACTCAACATTGTTTGGAGGCCCTTAAGGCCGAGGTGGCCACTCTTCGGGAGGCCGAGAAAGGATTGGAGGAGGAAAAGATAAGTCTGGAAGCCGAGATCTTCAAAGCTTGGGATCGGGAAAGGGAATCTGCAGCTTCCTGTGCTTTGGCCGAGGGTTTGTTAAGGAAGGCCAAGAAGAACTATGTTAGAGTTTTTAGGGAGAATTTGGATTTGAAGAGGCAAATGGATCGCTTAGGGAGGATTACATTGACTTGGAGGAGTCAGTTGCTAAGGGGACGGAGGAGGTGTTTGAAATTTTGAAGAATCAAGTTCGAGTTCTTGCTCCCGACTTAGACTTGTCCCCCTTTCACCTCGACAAAATTTGTAGTTGATGGGGAGATCGTCTTTCTACCTCGTCCTCCTACCGACTCCGAGCTCAAGACTGCTGGGCAGCATTTGGTTGAATCTCCTCCCCAAGAGGTCGTTGCTTCTGAGGAGGTGATGCTGAGTTCTTCCTCTCAGCCAGAAGCAGCTCCAATCAAGGAAAATCCTCCGACCTCCTCTGCCGAACCTGATTCCTCTCGAGCTCCTAATCAGAATCCTTTAATTAGCCCTGTTTGATATTTTAGTTGCGGCCCGGCTTGTGGGTCTTTGTTATGAACACTTTTATCTTGTGCTTTTTATATGCCTTGACTTTGGTCCATTTTGAAGGACCTTTAACAACTTTTGTTTTGCTGTGCTTAGTTCTTTTTTAATAGGACTTTAATAACTTTTCTTAACTATGAGTAGTTATAATGATTTTAAAAGGGCTTCTATGTTTTTGAGTTTCCCTTTTGTCTTCGGATAACTTGTTTACTGTTTGAGCTATTTGTGACGCTTTTATGAAAGCCTTTTATGAGTACCTTTTACCTCAGGCTTTTAAAGAAAGGTTTTTGTTTTCCATTACTTTGGTGCAAACGACCAATTAGTTTTGTTATTGAATTATTTTCGTAACTTAGGTTATTTTTGCGATGCATTTTATTCTGCTCGTCCGCTTTCCGACTTATAAGTTGTTTGGCTCCGAGCTTTTTCATGACCGTCATTTATAACCTATTTACACCGACTTATACCTCGTCGCTTTATCTGGCTGACCATGTAGGTCGGACAACATATTTTTGCGCTTTTTTAGCTTAAGTCAGTGTGTATCGTAGAAAATGGTAATGGAATAAAAAGAAAGAGACATTGTTATTGATGAAATGTAACTTACAAAGATGCCTTGCTACCACAGGATAACTTTATTGCCCCTAGTACCTGCTTTGATGCCTCGTTAAAACCCGCTTCAGAAAAATCCTTTTTTGGGAAAAAACCGTGAAGTCGGGAAAAAGAGTACATTAGGGAGCGGGGTGTGCTACTTGCTATAATATCTCTTTAAATTACATGCGTGCCACGACCTTAGGAACTCGGCTCCGTTCGGTTCGGACACTTTATAATAACCTTTTTTCAAGACTTTAGCTATCTTGTAAGGTCCTTTCCAGTTGGCAGCAAGCTTCCCCTCGCCCGACTTGATTACCCGATATCATTTCTTATCAGGACCAGGTCGCTCGTGGCGGAGTTCCTTCGTACGACCATTTTATTATATCTGGCCGACATCCTTTGCTTCAGCGCCGCTTCTCTTATCCTTTGATTGGTTGCAGAGGGAGAAGTTTCTTAGTGTGGCAGATTTTCCTGTAGACATCCACGAGGAAAACTCGTAGCGTGGTTTAATTGTGATACCTCCTAGGTTTCTCCAAGTTGTACTCTTCTTTCTTCTTAGGCTCTTTTTCTTTTTCTCGTGCTAGGTGAGGGTTTCCTGGTCGCCAGTTTGGTTCTCGCAGCCTGGTGTTTTCTTTTATATTGATGTACTTTTCAGCTCGTTCTTGTATATCGCTCAAAGAAGTCGGATGTCTCTTTGAAATTGACTGGGAAAAGGGACCTTCTCGGAGACCATTGACTAGCCCCATTATTATCGCCTCGGTAGGTAAATCCTAGATTTCCAAACATGCCTTGTTGAATCTCTCCACATATTCTTTGAGGGATTCACCGACTTCCTGTTTGACTCCGAGTAGACTGGACGCATGCTTGACCTTGTCCTTCTGAATTGAAAATCTCGCAAGGAATTTTTGTGCAAGATCGTCGAAACTGGTAACCGACCTAGGCGGCATGCTGTCGAAGCACTTCATGGCCGACTTTGTCAAAGTTATCGGGAAGGCCTTGCAGCAAGTTGCATCCAAGGTGTCGGCCAAATACATCCGACTTTTGAAATTACTTAGGTGATGTCTTGGGTCGATCGTCCCGTCGTACAAATGCATGTCCAGGCTTTTGAAGTTTCTAGGAACTCTAGCCCACATGATATCTTCTGTGAAAGGATCTTCTTCTCCTAACGGGGTGTCTTCTCGAGTTGTACTCGAATTCCTACCTCGGATATCGGATTTTAACTTCGAGAGCTTTTCCTCCAGCTCTCTTCGTCGCTCGATTTCTATTCTCAAATTTCTTTCCGCCTCCCGCCGTCGTTCTAGCTCTTGCTCTAGTTGCTCAAGTCGGCCATGATGTCCGTGTAGTAATCTCATGAAATCGGTAGAATGGGGTTGTTCTTCCCCCTCATGGTGGTGGCGAACCTCTGAGGGGATCCTTCTGTGGTGATGATCGCCCGAGGTGCCTTCGACGTATGGTTCTTTTGTTCTTGGAGGAGGTACCACAAGGGCTTGATCATTGTTGACCATGTCTTGGTGTTCTGGTTCTGACTTAGATGCTGTGTGTCCGTCTTCATAGTGATCATCCGTCATAAGGCGTCAATCCACAGGTCCCGGGCAACGGTGCCAATGTTCCGAGGGTTACCTGAAACTGGGTGGCCTTTGGGCTTGAAAGTGAGGCTCAAATCCTCAATGGAAGGAATTTTGACTTAGTCCACGTCTGGTGGCCATTGTCCGAGTTGTTAGTGAGAAGGTGGAAGGTGGTACCTGCAAAACACTCCGATGCTTAAGTCAGCAAAGGTCTTAGCAGGTTTAAGTATATTGGAACTTAATTATACCTGAGGAGTTTCAGTATATTTATAGATGACGAACCAATAACCACCATTGGAGTAGTTTCACTTCTGATGGTAGATAACCGCCCCTTTATCTTAGGGTTGTTAAGATCTCTCTTCTAAAAGTGGATGAGAGATATTTGGGGTTAGTTGTAACTCTTCTAGGGGGGAGTTATCAACCTATAGCATTCTTGTCCGACTTCTCAAGAGGTCGATCGTGCGGTAGATATCTCTCAAGTTTTTGTAGGTTTTTGGGCCTAACTGATGCTTTTGGACCACGTATGAACAAAATCCAATTTAATTCAAATTAGTGTGAATAGTTTTATCTAGTTTGGTTTGAATTTAAATAAATGCCGAGAGATTGTGCTACAAAACAAGAGAATACTGCTACAACCTTCTCCTTAATGAAGCAGTCAACACACACTACTCAAAACTAAAAATGTCCATAACTTGCCCAGTGAGTCAGTGACATGTAGGTAACTAACACTTTTTACTTATTTTTCTTTGAGCTAACACTAACTAACTCTCTACTTTTCTATGATAAAAGTATTAACTTCTAACATTTTTCATAAATAATAATAGGATTTTTCAGAATTTAGATATGCTTAAGAAATATGCTACATGTATTTTACTGAACTTACAAGATATATAAATGCTTGTTAAAGATATACAAATTATTTTTTATATTCGCTTTTTGTTACGGCGATGAATATTATTGTGTAAAATTATTATCGTTATACTTCTAACCACAGAATGTGTGTGGTGGGAAAAATTATAAATATTTAAAATTTGAAAAGTTATTTTCAAACAAATTTAATTTCAAAAAATTAAAATACCATCATTTTAATTTTTATCTTTTTTTTTAATATATTTAATTCTCATAAAAATAAAATTTAAATAATAAAATAATACTTTAACCACCCATCCCTAAAGTGCTTAACCAAACTTTGATCTCACATCCGATAGTACAATGCTGTTCTTTGAACAGTTGACTGCCACCATGCGTTACTTTGCTCAGTTTGTTGCATTATTCCAATAGATCAGATTCTTGATATTGACACATTTCAATTATTCCAATATGATTCTATATGATTTGACTAAATAAAAATTGGTAGAATTTAATTAAGTCACATGAACCAATTTTATAAATCACATTAATCACAATATGGTTGTCAAATTCGCTAATTAGCTCATAAAACCATCATAGTTTGTGTCTAAGTAAGTAATAGAATTAAGTTGACTTGGTCTCAAATTCATTTTTAGATAGACTTAGCTAAATTCAGACAAACCTACTCAAATTTGCGAGTTTATGAGTTAGCAAATTTGGTTTTACCTCCATTTTGAGACAAAACAGATTCGTTTGGTCTTAAAAAATAAAAAAGTGTAGGACCAGCAACTTTATTAAATTCTCATCAGCATGTAACTAGTAGAAGAAAAGTAGATCATTAGATGAAATCTCACACTAATCTCATATCATTAAAATCATCATTGATGGCTACTTGATGACTACAAATTATAAAAGTTGCTGCCCTCTAACACTCAAAAAAAAAACATGCGTTTTTTCTTAGGGTTGCACTAAACCCTCACTCACTCTCCTCTTTCCTTTGTTTGTTCTGCCGCTGGTGGTTGTCATATTCCACTGCTCCTGGACTCCTTTTCCTTTCATGCTTCTCGGCCTTCTCCTTTAATCCTTCCTACCTCAATTATGTTTTGTCGTTTACTCATTCTGCTTCTCCTTTGTCATTTTGGGCGTCACTAGTTGTTATTGTTGCATTTGCTTTTTATTAGAGCTTTTGAGTTCTGCCCCCTAATAATTATTCCTGCTTTTGTTTTGCTTCCATCGAGTTACTACAACAGTTTATGTATGTGTTATTTTTTTGCCACTAATAGCCTATTACAAATTTATAGTCTTGTAACTTATAATTTTTTTATTGTTCAATGTAAATAGTTTATTTAAATTATGCTTCATGGTTGTTATTTGTTACTAATTTTTTATTATTTAATATTGTTGACCTTGGATGTTTAATTGTCAATTGTTATGATGCTGGTTCTTTAGACTTGACTTAAAGATTTTAATTATATATGGCTATTAAATGATTCTGAATTGGTTTGACATTTTTGGAGTATGATTCTCTAATTTTTTTTTAAATTAAAAATACTATTTATATATTAAAACTAATATATATTTTATATTTTAATATATATTTTACATTAATAATTAATTTTAGTGTATATCTAATATAATTGTTAAAAGATATATATACGGTCAACTACTAGCCATTAAAATATTAGATAAACATATAACCGTTTATATCAATATTATACATCTGTTGTGAGACATACAAAAATGTGTACATAAACTAATATGAGTCGCATTTCTAAAGGTGATGGATTTGGTCAATCATTTTAAAAATTCAAACACTAAATTAACTCGTTTATATATTATACTATCTCAATAAAAAACAGGGAGATGTAACTTGAGTTTAGCTGAGCTATAGCTCCAACCAAAAGAATATACAACATTGCTCACTTAGATGATTAAATTATAAAATAAGAGAGGAATAGGTCTTCTCAAAATTTTTTAATTATTTTATTATGATTTTTTACCATATACAGTTTAAGTAAGTTAAGAAAAAACGATAAAGGGTGAAAAATTATACTTTAAAAAAAATAAGAAAATCCATTCTGGTGATGAGAGCTCTTATACAACTTTAATACAATATCTTCATTTTTCATTACAAGATGAAGGAACAACATTTTTCAGCCGAAACCTAGCTCATTCATAACCATTTCTAAAATATTATTAAACAAAACAAATAATCCACACACATTGTGTTTTTCTTGTTCTTTTTTTGCCATATTATTAATAAGTGTTTGTTTTTTCAAAGCCAATCAAATCCAGACTCTATAATATTTTCCATGTGTTGAAAATCAAAATCCGTATCATACAATGAATCACTCCAAGGCCAATGGAAATGGGTGTCATTGAATGATAATTTTGGATATAACTGCCCTACTGCTTTATCAACTGTGCTAATAATATGTTTGTTATTATTATTATTATTATTACCACTTCCTTCCAACATGTTATTTTCCAAACATGATGATGCTTCTGCAAAGTCCATCTTGAGAAGCTCCGAATAAAGATTATTTCCCTCCGTTTGAAAATCCGCCATGAAATCCAACGCTTCCTCGATATTTTTGTTGTTGTTATTGTTGTTGTTGTCGTTGATATTGGTGTTACTCTCTGAAGATGGTGACACCGGAGACGAAGACGATGAACCCTTCATCTTATAATCCGTGGCATTAACATTATTATTAATGTGATGATTATGGACCATGCCTTCATTATTTTGTTTTGTGATAATTTCTTTGGTGAGTATGACCTTATTATTATTAGGCCATCTTGTGGCTTTAGTCTGGACCAAACAAGAACCAATATTATTTTGTAGGTAATTATTAGGGCATGGCCATTCTCGGGTTTTCGGATTTGGGTTCGGATCCAGTTGGAGCAAGTTTGATGATGAACAATTTTGGGTACCATTTTGAAGCTTTCTTCCAATGTTGGTATTCCAATAGTTCTTGATTTCATTGTCTGTTCGTCCTGGAAGCCTCCCAGCAATCAAGGACCACCTAAGATTATTAATAATAATACATTCATTTAATTGTTACTTATATTAGCATCTACGGCTAAAAAAAAAAACAGAAATTATATATATTTAATTTGTATTAGAAAAAAATATTCTTTTAATTGTTTTATAAAAAGATTTTTTTTTTATATATCAGTTTATAGGTTGATCAAGAATTAACACCTATATATGGAAATTAAATGCTTATTTATAAATCAATTAAGATTATAAAAAATGTAATTCTTATTAGATTAATATTTTAAATTTTATCACATCTCTGAGTTAATTTTTTATATATTTTAAATTAACATTTAAATTATTTTGATATTTTTATTTTTTTATTAATTTGAAATGAAAATTTTATAAAACTAATAACATTTATATTCACTACTTATATG
>NC_029793.2:16316817-16318032 GCF_000816755.2 Arachis ipaensis
GATAAATTAGTTATGAGTGTTTTTGGAATATACATTAAATATGTTCTACAAAGATATTTATAAATTAGAATTAAATGATATCAATCTCAATTTAACTAAAGTTATACTGTTGAATAACCATTTTAACGGGGCAATTTTTTATAAAAGTTTATAGATCATGTCTATGAAATTAAATTTCATGTCAATCTAAACTAATTTGCTATACTTTGTATTGATAAAAAATTACCGTAATACAAAAGTTTAAAATGTCTATGAGTATGAAATGTTAGATATAGTCTTATTGATATTCAGCTGTCACAAAATGTATAAATAATCTTTATTATAGGTGATTGTAATTCAACGATGAGATTGATAAAAATTAACTATTTTAATTTCATGAAAGTATATGAGTAGTGTAACTTTAGTTGAATTGATATGATATTCGTGTCAACTTATATATTATCTAATCAGATATTTAATAATATTATTATTTGCAATATTGTTGGTTGATAATAATAACAACAATTTTGTTACTTTATTATCTAAGAAAATAATTATGTTATATGGAGATAAAATATCACCAGTTACTGACTAGTCACTCTTATTATAAAGATACATATTAGTATATAGAATGATCATCAAATATTTACATTTAATTTATAATTAGATTGTATAAAGGAATATTTCAAACTCTATATATATTATAATCAAGCAACACCAAGTATATTTAAATTTTTCGTTTAGGGCCATGCATGGAAGATATAAAGTTTAGGACTTTCGCTATATTTACATTTTCTTTTCTTTTCACACCTTTTGTTTCTAACTCCTGAAAAGGCATGGCACCTTTAAAAGAAAAACAAAAATTGAGATCACTGTTAAGGAAAAAAATATGTGGCAACTTAATTAAAGCACATGTGGAAACTTCGAAATTAAAAACTTGATGACGACTTCACAATTATATAAAAAAAGACATAAAAGGTATAAGAGAATAAAAGAAGAAAAGGACGTTAAGAGAAAAAGAAGCCAGGTTGTTATTTTGTCCTACCTAAATATTTTAGTAAGTATTAATAATGATACTATTAATGTTTCTCATCTTATTTATTCAAAATATTTTTAAAGTAATTTAATGTTATTTCACTATAAATTTTGTCAAAAATTATCAACAGAATTGCTGACATGAAAAAAGTACACACAATAATATTTCTAGTTGAACCTATAATTTTTTCCATAGTTTAT
>NC_029793.2:16318131-16318851 GCF_000816755.2 Arachis ipaensis
ACTTGTATAATAAAATAGTATCATTATTATTATATAAGTCCCTAATAAAATATTATTAGAAAAATTAGTCTTTAACTCTTTTGAAAAATGATAAAATGGTCCTTAATTTATCTAAACAGTAGTATATATAGTAGTTGATGAGGAATTATTAAATTGTCTAAAACTTTAAAAAATTAAAAATTAATTTGTCAATTCGCTTTGTTAGAGATTAATTTGTCCTACGAATTTATAGTATCATCAAATTTCATAGATGTCATAAGAAAAATGAGTTAAAATGCAAATATTTTCATGAAAACAAAATATTAAAAGGTGAGAATTACTTATAAGAGGCGAGAACAAACCAACAAAAAAATAAAAATGTTTTTAGTAGGGACTAGGGAGCGACAATAAACAAACAAAAAAATGGGGCCATGATAATAACTTGCCCAGATATTTTTCCTTTACTTTTTGAAAATATTAAAAACTCAATTGTTTTGTAATTTTTATGTAAAGTTTTTTATATGTTAATAATTTATTTACTTGTGGTGGCATTAGGGATAATAATTAGATAAGAATTAAGATCGTATATAAAAGATTATTATTTGCTTAGAATGAGGATTTTTAATTATATATTTATACATGTTAATTAAAAGAGAAATCTTTGATACAAAAATGAATATTATTGAACATTATGTTAACTAGATAGATAATTCATGAATCCAATAAAAACATCATAATCAG
>NC_029793.2:16318964-16326199 GCF_000816755.2 Arachis ipaensis
TATTTATTTATTTATTTATTTATATTATTACAAATATATTTTTGATAATTTTATTCAATTAGAATATAAAGTTATCACAAAAAAAAAAAAATAGGATGATAATAATAAGTTGACAAAGAAGGCTAATATATACATAAAGAAAAAGTATAGGTAAATAATGAAAATATTAAACAATGTAAATAATAGATATATTGGATGTTCATTTTATTAGTGTACGGATGATTATTTTAATATTAAAATTTAGAGAATTAATTTGGAGGTGTAGTATGTTTTTATTTGATTGGTAGTTGTTCATATTATTCAACAAAATCATTCTCCCCCTAACATTCTCCATAAAAAAATAATTAAAATGATTGACCTGTTTCCGAGAAGGTTGTGAAGGCGGATTATAAGCTCTTCTTCATCGTGAGTAATATTTCCTCTTTTAATGCCAGGTCTTAGATAATTCAACCATCTCAGCCTGCAACTTTTTCCGCATCTCTTAAGCCCTATGCATCAAAACATTACATTACATACACTACATTACACAACTACTAAATGTAAATAATTGAAATGCAGTTATATATATAATGACTAATGAGAAATGTTAAGTGAATATCACTTTTTTCTTTTTGTCTTACATTTGAACTAATATTCACTGATTCTCCAAATTTTTACACTAAAAATGTTGGTCGACTAGCATTTTTCATAACTAATAACACATTTTTTTTAATTATATGTAATTTTTTACATTAAAAATGTTAGTCACCTAGCATTTTTCAAAACGAATAACACATTTTTTTTCGATTCCCAGTAATAAAACTATGAAAAAATAAAAAATAAAAAGATGAAAAATATTGTATTTTGTATTTTTTGATTGATTGTTAATTGATTGAATTGTAAATTATGAAAGTAAAACTAAATATATTTAAAATATTGACCTATGAAAAATAAAAGCAAATAAAGATAAGATAAAAATAAAATAAGATAAAATAATAAAAACTAAAATTGTAACTGAATTTATGTATTCTGTTGAGTTGAATTTGTGAATTATGAGACTTTTTTTTTTATTGTTGTCATGAGTTAAAATGAAAGAGTGGTTTAATACTCAGTATGAAAAAATATTTATATACTGACCTGCTCTTTTGGGTAAGTGTCTCCATTTTCCTTCACCATGAATCTTAATGTAGTCTGTGAGAATTTTGTCTTCCATAGCTGTCCATGCTCCTTTGTTCAAACCTTCCTTAGAACAGCAAGGACTCCTTCCCATATCTTTCAGTGCAATTAAGAAAGAGAGTGACAATGCAAGAGGCCAAGGCCACAAAGAAAAAGTAAAATCTATGTCAAGAGATGTGTCGCTGTTACCTCCTTTCTCTCAACATATATATACAATTCTACATTAATACACTACTCTTTATATTATCAAAGTAATTAATTAATAATTACAAGCCTTGCTGGCTAGCTCTCCACCACCAATTATTTGCTTAATAACATATTTTTCCCAAATTTGTGCATGTCTAGAGTGGGGTCATACATATATTTGCCTGTCCTTACCTTTTACTTTATTATGGAATAAAACAAAATAAATCATGTTAATTAATACTAAAATTTATTATTAAAGTAGTCTTTACATATTTATTAATATTTATATAAAGATAAAGTATAGGAAGCCAATGGTCTAAGCGTACAATGTGTACACTGGAGGTTTAAGAAGTATTAGATATGATCATTAGTGTTACATTATCATGTCAGGTTACGCTAATTGGGATGAGTGGTTTCATAATATGGTATTAGAGTTCTAGATCCGAAAGATCAAGAGTTCAATCCTTGGTGAATCCCAAAATCAGCTTACTCTTTTGGGATGAGTTGTTTTATGACATGAGATGTTTATTATTCCTACTATTGGGATGGTTATTCTGGATAGTATGAGTGATGTTCATTTTATTCATGGACTAAAGATTTAGCCCATTATATACATTGTACGCTTAGGCCATTGGCTCCCTAGCACTACTCTTATATAAATTATTCTCTTCAACTATTAGAAGAATTAAATTTATCAAAACAATATAATCAAATTTTTTATAAATATACAAAATTAACCACTATTTTTTTTCATTTTATTTATATTTTTATTATAAATATAAATTTAATTTAATTATATTACTTATAACGTTTGATTATTAGTATGAATTAAGATGTTATTGTTTGTAAAGTTTGATCATAAATATAAAGAATAAATGACCATTTATAGTCATAAAAGATGAAAATACTGACATATGTATTCATGTTAGATCGAAATTGATCTTGTACCCATGAAAGATACACTCCGTATAACAAAAGTATCCTATCTTAAATATGCACTTACTTTGTAGTGATCTAAACCTACGTGGCACTCCAACTCTCCAAAACCCTATCTAGGAGAACCAGAAAATTGGGACATTTGAGTTGGTTCCGTACTGTGTGACGGTGCCGCCTCTGAAACCTTTGCCGTAGGTGTTGAAGCCTTCCTCGACAATGTTGGTGCCTTTAGCATAGCCCGTAAAGGTCTCGCTGTTCCCACCGGAGCTTCGGCTGTAGGAGCAGAACTCGTTCACCCCAGGGTTGAAAAAGTCATCGGAGTAGTTCTTGAAGTCATTGACGCTTCTGGCACCACCTACCAATGCCGTAGCTGGAGAAGTTCTGGCCCTCTTCGTAGCCGATGAAGCTTTGGTTTGGTTGTTGGAGGGTTGGAGTATCACGTAAGTTTGGATCATCACGAAGTAAGTACATATTTAAGATATAGTATTTTTGTCACACGGAGTGCATCTTCTGTGGATATAAGATTAGTTTCGATCTATCATGAGTATATATGTGTAAAGTAATTTTAATTATTATTACTTTAGCATAACCGATCATAATTAAAATCATAATTAAATATACATATCCGTCATTCATATAATATAAGAATCACTGTATAGATACTTTTGCTTCTATCTAACTTTCTCTCACGCTCTTGAAAGTTTGTTGGATGTAAATTTTCTTATATCGCTATATAATTAATTAAGCACGTTTACATAACGCGGAGAGAAACGTACTGTGAAGAATAAGTGCTCTCATATTTTTTGTATTTTGTTTTTTTACCTTGTCTTCAGAATTCAATACTCAAACATCATAATTTTGTACTAGAATATTAATAAAAAATGTTGTAGGCATTTTGCCTCAATCTGAATTTATTTCATATACAGAATAATGTAAAGACACTACAAACCATGATTGATGATTCTTTAGTGACATTTGAAGAAATTTACTAAATTATACAAAAGTGAAGCTATATAAACAAGTAGCATTTTTATAAGCGAGCTAATGCTACACGAAAATTTTCAAATGTTCTTAGAATATCAGTTTTAGTAATTTTAACCATTGATTTCAATTAATATTGTTAGGAATAAGTAGTATGACCACAATTCAATCAATCACGTGTTAAATAATTTGTTATTGTTATTATATTAAAATGTTAATATAATTTGTTATTGTTATTATATTAAAATGTTAATATAATAACGTCCTTGATTAAATTTAGAGATTTATTATTGTGATAGTGATTACAATATTGAGAGATGAATTTTTTATAATTTAATCTAAATTGTTCTTGGTTATAGAATTATTAAAAAGGACATTAATAATCCGAAAAGATCAATATATATATAATGGTCTTCATTGGATGGAGATTAATAGATCTCATTTATTAAATTATATATATAGATGGTGCATATAGAGATATGACCATTGAACTGACTCACTCTGAGAATTCCTAATGGTTATAATTACCGCATATTTGTCAATAGGATATTTTCAAGATGAGATGAATATAATAATAGAGTTTCATTTGACATACGACTGTCATAGTAATTAATAATGTATTTATTATACTTTGATTCCGGACACTAATACCCTAGGATGCTAGTTAAATGGATATTGGGTATGATTTAAATACTTGTAGAATTAATGATTTGTCAATAAGGAATCCGTCAACCCTTGGTAAAGAGTTTGAGCTCTATGATTATAATGACTGAGATGAATAAAACCTTGGTCAAGAGGATTGAATGAAGGAAGAAATGAGTTTCTTAGGTCATTCACAGTTCATTATAATAATGATAACAAATTAGAGTTTGACAATTAAACCATACTCTAAGGGTTAACCAAGAGCTGGAAAGATGGAAGGAATTATACTTTGTTCTTCTGAGGTTCTTAGTAAAAATATATTACTTCATACTATCGGGTCGTTGAGAAGTGTTGCTAGACGCCAACCTTGATTAGTAAATTTAGTATGACTAATTTACTACCCGCTTAGTATTGAACCTATGGGGTCACACACTAACGAGTATTCTAATATTTGCTTAGAATTATTTAATTATTATTTTGATTTGATCAAATAAATAATTATATTAATTTAAATAGAATATTATTATATTCTTTGCTAGCACTAAGAATATAATAATAGTATGATAATTGAGAATATTATATGAGATTTGAGAATAATTAGTTATTCTATTTCTAAACTTGATTTCTAAATTTTGATGAGATCCTAACTGATTTTGTTTCAAATTGAGTTATAATATGATTCATAAATTTGAAAGATTCAAGTTTAAAATAACAAGATATGATTTAAATTTGAATTGAGAATCAAATTTAAAATCAGTAACAAATCTCATACTATATATATGTATGCCAAGAGTAGAGGAAGGTGACAGACGAAAATAACAAGAGTTTTATTCCGTTACCTCTATACACATAAACGTATGTGAGCTTGATTCTTGGAGAAGAACTTTATGGCGTGCAAAGAGTTGCAAGAGGTTTCTCAATTTAAATCAGATGTCCATTGGTCAAAGAGTTGACAGCAAATGTTGGTCTCAGTGTGGATACGCATATAGCGACTTCGTACTATCGACGGAGAAAGTGATTTTTACTAAAGCGTCTAAAGGTATTTAAATCTGATCTACTATCTATATATTATTGGAATAAAGTTTAAGCACAAAAATAGATCTTTAGGATTATTAGAACAGATATTTTAAAAATATTTAAAAAATTTTTCTATATATGTTAATAAAATGGTTTTAACTTTTATATATTTTTTATTCTCTTTAAGAACAACAGCATTTATAACTAACTTAGATTGATTAATTGGTTAGTTCACTCGTCCGCTTAAATAAGTATATAAAAGGTTTGAATTTCGCCTAGGGCAAGCAATAATTTATTAGCCAGCGACGAATCTTTAAATAAAGATCAAATATGCGACGAATTAGTTCTTAACCTATCGAGTTAAATGATACCATAACAAATAAAAATAATTATCTCCAGTAAAAATAAATTAGGTGATCTATCAAAAGTTTATTTTTTGATGTGTTATAAAATATGTCTAGATTTAAGTTATTTTAGAATCCTAAATTTGTTAATAAATTAAGTTTAGATTCATGAAATAGTATGATTGGTTTGTCAAGCATACTTGAGTCCATTAAAACAAAAATAACTTATAAATAAAAAAATAATCTAGGGTATATTCGTTTCTTTACAAAAAAAAAAATTAGTTATTTTTCTTAAATATTATAAAAGTTAATCTTTCTTAACAATTTTGATATTAATTTTTTTTAATAATAAATCTTTCTAAGGATCATTTTAGAATATTTTTTCTTAAAATTTATTAGAGACCAATAAAATGTGTAAAATCAGATTTGAGTGTCTATGCTAAATATATAATATTATTTAGAATAAGTATAATAAATTTAAAATATTCAAATTAAACTTCACCATAAATAAATTTTTGTAATTGGGATAAATTATTTATAAAGTTGTTTTTATCTTAATAGGATGAAGTATGCTTGCCGGATAAATTACTATTTGACAAATCTAAACCTAATCGATTAACAAATTTAGGATTCTAACAAAAATTAAACCTAAATCTATTTTATAACACATCAAAAAATAAACTCTCCAAGGTCATCTAATCTATTTTTATTTAAGATAATTATTTTTTATTTATGGTACCTCTCAATTTAATAACTCAATAATAATTAATTTGTTTTACATATGAGTTCTATATATCTAAAAATTTAATACTAACAAATAAATTACTATCAAATTTGTAAACACAAAATAATATTTGAAATTCTATACTTATTTAAACGGGCAAGTAAACTAACTTGTTCACCAAACGTAATCTTTCATTACAAACAAAGTCTATAGGAATGTTTATGAGTAAAGTATCGTTTTTATCCTTAACGTTTGGAGTAAATTTTATTCGTGTCCCTAACGTTTAAATCGTCCTATTTGTATCCCTAACGTTTGTAAAAGTGATTCAATGTTATCCTGCCGTCAATTACACATCATGAGCGCTTTAGTTTGAGTTTTAAAAATCTCTTCTTGAAGTTAGAATACAAATGTTTGGAATAGAATCGATGATCTACTTCGAAAAATAGCTCATCAAATGTTGAAACTAATTCCTACAACATTTACATAATTTACTTTTCTAGGTATATAATTGAATCTAAACATAAATAGTGGGTATAATATTAAAATCGAACACATCCAAGTGAGACCTAATTGAGAATGAATACATCCAAGTGAGAATAATTGAAAAATATAATCTGATTTATTAGTATAATTGATAGTAGGATAACATTAAATCACTTTTATAAACGTTAAGGATATAAATAGGACGATTAAAAATAAGACTTACCCCAAACGTTGGAGACAAAAACGATACTTTACCGGAATGTTTATTTATATTATATAATAGAATACAATATCTTATACTATTTTACCCTGCCGTCTTATTTTGTTAGATAACGGGAGGGAGGAATATAACTGAAAGATTGAATAAAAGTGTCTAATTTGAGGTAAATTCCAATTCTTTTTAAATTTAAGATACAGTTTTTTTTTTTTTTTTTCCGACAGAAGATGTTTCTTCTTCAATAATTTAGAATACATAATAATTTCTACGGTAGAAACTGTGGTCCGACTTGTAAATTTCATTTGTTTGAACTTTACAGATTCTTTTGTTTGTCATTTTCTAAATTCGGATTCCCCAAATAGATAAAATATATTATTTAAAAATGCTTTTGAAAATTTGAATTGCAGTCAAGGAACAACAAATATAGGAAAGAGACATAAGCACATCCACGAAACTGTAAATGTATGTACTTCAGTGCAGATACTATTGCCGAAGAAGGTTCAACAGAATTTTATGTGTCGAGAAATAAAAAAAAAAAATTACTAATAGT
>NC_029793.2:16326207-16336045 GCF_000816755.2 Arachis ipaensis
ATAAAAACTTAATTCTAAATTTGATGAAATTATAAAAATTAACAGAATAATTAAATTTATTTATTATTATAGTGCCGTTAAAATTAAGATCATACTTTTTATATTTTGACAATTTTATTATTTTTATTTTTTAATTAAAAAATATTGTCAAATAATAAAAAAAATTATTTTAATTATAATGAGATCTTTAAAATGTTGTCAACATTGCATAAATATCATAGCCCCATACTAATAACCATTATAGCATGGACCACAATGACAATGGCTATTATTGTTGTAGTAGTGATTGGTGGCAGATTGGAGCTACACGATGAAATTAATTTCTAAATTAAGATATTGGCTATATTATGTAAATTTAGCTGGAAATCTAGATATGTTTTGAATATGAAACAAATCCAGAGCTTTGTCGATTGTCGTTACCAAAAGGAAAAAGAAAAATTAAGAGCTGATGACCACATAGTTAAGTAGCAGTGTATCTTACTAGGAAGTGGAAAGCATGAATCATTTGCTTTTACATTGTATTGAAGAGTTTAATTTTGATACACCGACAATTATATATATTCTTTTGAATGATCATTCACGTAATTAATGTAAAAAGTAGTTATTTTTACTGATATGACATTACGTAATTAGACACATATGTAAAACTACTTTACATTAACGGTATATCAAAATTAAATTTGGAATCGAATGGGGTTATGCCAAATAATTTAAAAGATAGAAAGAAGAAGGTGGATTATTGCCAGTTTGGGTGAGGTAGTGGAACTGGAATCAAAGAAACAATCAATTTTGAAAAGAGCATGGGGAATATGAATCAAGGACAAAGTACTCTCATGATGATGTGGATCAATAATCATCAAGAGCAAAGAGAAATGCTGGATATGTGCTGAATTATTTATCCCAAGTTCTAGAATGTTTTTGCAACTTGGTGGAGTGGGGTAGGGTGGGATTTATTTTCTTATTTTCTTTGATTTATTGAGTATGTGACTCTACGTTATTACTAGGATTTTCATCAGACATATTATAATTTTACACTTCTCAATCGCATACACAATTACAACACAAAACCATGCACAAATCGTGATACAAAATGTAGAATTTGACAATTTTTAATAAAGATATCCCATTAAACGTGTCAATTTGTTATATAGGTTTTTATGTTTTGCAAATTAAAGATAATTGAAACTTAAGGTTCGTGATTTATATTTGTGGAGCAGAACCAAATTTCTCTTTGCGAGTACTAATTTTGTTAGAAATGCATCAAAATCTCCCGTTTAGCATAAAGAAGTTAACAAAGAAGAGAGCAAATTTGGCAGAATCAAACATGTATCCAAATAATTAAACGTATCCAAATAATTAAACATGAAGACAAACTAATAATTGTGTATTTAGATATAACAAACTAAACAAGTAACACTTTACAGAATAAAAAATATGTTTTCAGTACATAATTTAGAATCTTCGCAAAATTTCAAAGGATTCAAATGGAAAAGGGAGTAGACTTTGACAAAGTTAAATAAAAGAGACTTGCACAAATGTAAACCGCAGGGAAGATGGATTCTTTTCAATTTTTTTACAATTGAGAGAGTAAAGTGTGATCTCTCACCATTAATTTTATAAGTAGGATCAATAATAAATATGAGAGAGAGCAATGAAGAGTTAGAGATCACACTTTACATTGTCAATTTTTTTTAACAATTGAGAGGATATATTCCCAAGAAAAGTAAAGAACAAAATAAAGAAAAATGGAAGCTAAGAAACCTTACTCAAAAACTAACTTTAGCCAATCACAAAAATGGTTGGGATATGTGAGAAAGTAAGTGTATTTCTAGGGAGAAATTTCAAACCTTTATTCTTTGTTCCCATCCCTGTTTATAAATACTTGACCAATTCCTTATCATCACATAATAATTCACAGTTTCTTCATCCATAACCATTTCCAGCAAGACATACTCAACCCTCCGATCATTAATCGAAGCCTCCCTTTGACTTGATCCCTTTGCGCAACACTTCCTTGTCAATTCGAAACTTAACTGTAAACCACCTTGAATCATTATCAAGAACTCATTTCTATATCTCCCACCTAACCTTGATCATTCCTTCTACTCGACTTTCCACACATTTTGTTGAGTAACAGTTTCACAACAAAATATTTGTTATAAAGATAAAATAAATTTAGTCAAAATCTAACTATACAAATTTTAGTTATTGTTTCACTTGAATTTTGGTAATCTCGACAGGGTGTCGAATCAAGCTTGTATCAAGATTTTTGTTCGAAAAGCAGATACGACTCTTTTAAAAAAGAGTAAACTCGACCCAGAAATTAATTAGTATTTGTGTCAAGAAAGAAAAATGTATAAAATTCGACCAAGTTAGATGTCGAATCGAAAAATAGATAGAACCTAAACAAAATAATATAGTTGAAGTTTACAAAATGGAATACTTGACTAGACAAGGAGAATTAAAACAAATATAAATACATAATAAAATAACTGAGATTTAAAGTAAACAGACATTAGTGTACTTGAACGAGATAAATTGAAAATGTCAGAACAGATAAATTTAAAATAAAAGAAACAAAACCAATAAAGGAAATAAATAAAAGGTTGACTCCAGACATTCACATGCGCACATTTCACGATCTTCCGTTACATCGCTGGAATTGGAAATGTTTGCAGAGTTTTTGTGTGATGATGAAGTGTTTTGATTAAAGTCCCCTTTATTCTTCTAAACGTCTTCTATTTATAGACCTTTAGGATAGATTTGTTCCTGAAGAACCTTGACCACGACCTAGTTCTTTTTTTTCTTCAGGCCACGACCTTGTCTTGACCCTGAAGAATATTCATAGTGGACTCCCCACATTCTGTCTTGTCTTGGTCTCCAAACCCCACATTCTTGCATTGTACTCACATTTAATCACATGGTTTATCTGATTTTGAACCTGATTCTTGACTCATTTCGAATCATCAAGTCCTCGACTTCGACTATTATTCCTATTGTCGTCGAAGGTGGATTTTTCTATAGTCAAATATATGATCCGTCGATCGTGTCCTAAACTCCTATGGATCGTAGTTGAATTTCTTCCTAGGTCGAAATTCGTACCAACAGTTATAACAACTTTTTTTAGTTGATAAATTATAAAAAATTTATTGGTGTTAAAAAAATATTATATGATATGTGTTTTAAATGTTCATAATATAAATAGATCAAGTATTATTTAGAAGTTATTAATTTACATTTTTAGAATGTTCAATTTAATTTGATATATTTTGATTTTGTTTATTTAGTTGCTAAATTGGGATTATGTTACGGGTTTAGGTTTTCTTTATTTTAACCTAATAAGAGGTTATAAATACCTCATAAATTATTGTAGTCGTTATTCAATGATTAAAGGTATGAAATATCCCTTTTTAGTTTCGTGATGAAACCATGATGTAGACAGGTAAGGTTGAGTGAGTCATTCTCTTGTTACATCGAGAAATTGGGTAGCAGGTTGAGGAGTCCATTGGCGTGGACAAGTTAGGTTAAGGAGTCACTTTCTTGTTGCATCAAGAAATCGGGTAGAAAGTAAAGTGGTTCTCTTTGTATTCAATTTCAATCTATGTCTTTTATTTTCTATTTCAATTTCAATGTATATTTTTCATTCGATTTGAATTTTTATCTTCTTGTTTATCTTTTTTTGCTTATCACTATATGTACATTAAAAATTAACTATCGAAATAATTACTATGTATTTATGTATATTTATATATGAGGAATACTAAGAAACTATCAGAATTTATTATTTTTGGTCATCACTTAACCATCAACTTAATTTCTTAGTCTAATTTCTTTAGTCTAATAATCTAACAGCATAGTTCCTCTCTCTATTACTCTGCTAGGGCACGACACCTAACAGAAATGTGGAGGGTAGTGATAGAAAGTCCGTGTACACTGTCGTGAACCAGATCCGATTGTACCTAATCGTGTGTTTGCGCCAAGTGCTGATCAAAGCCTGCAATGGAAACATCTACATCAGTAAATAGAACAGAAAATCCAAAACCAAAAGATACATATGAAGAAGAGGAAGAATCATTTATAATATACGATGAAGAGGATATCGCTGAAGGAGTCCAAAAATGCAAATATAGTATTGTGGGGAAGCTATTAATTGAGAAGACTATCAACCCTAGTTGGGTTCAAAATGCAATGTACAACATATAGAGAAAACCTGAGGGCTTTCAGATGAAAGAAATCTAAAATAAAATCTACTATTTTTTCTTCAAGAAAGAAGGAGACATGAAGAGAGTACTAAAAGGAAGCCCATGGATATTTAGGAACTCATGGCTGATAATGGAGAAATGGGAGAGGAACATAAACATAGAGGAAATGGAGTTCACTAAACCAGAGGTAAATGTCCAGATCTGGAATATATTGGATCATTGTAAAACAATAAAACTGGGTTGGAAGCTAGCAGCAATGGCAGGAGAAGTCCTAGAGTGTAACCTATATGATGGAGGTAATGGACAGGGGCTATTTATCAAAGCAAAAGTAAAGATAGATGTAAACCAACCAATCAAGAGAGGAACAAACATAGGAAGCAAGAAAGATGGGATAGCTTGGGGGACTTTAAGTATGAAAAACTACCCACTGGACATGATGAAGAAACATGTGAAGAGGCAGAAGAAAAAGAAGATGGGAGCAAACAAAAATTCAAGGGTCTTGGAACTTGGATAAGAGCTGATACCATGGGGATAAGGGTCAGTGATAGTCGGGAAAATAAAGGGAAAGTTGGGGAAGGAACAAGATCTGAAAAAGATGGGAGAAACCAACAAAAAGAGAGTCAACAAAGACTGTTAAACAAACTGGCTAATCTAACAGTAACAGACAACAGATAATCCAAGCAAAACACAAGCAACAACAAAGCCATTACTCAAGTGCAAACAACCAAGAAAGATAATGGAAAAGAGAATGAAAAGAAAGGAAAAGGATTGGAGAAAGACAAAGACACACAAACAAGCCAAACACTGAGACAACAAAACAAAGAAGAAACAAAAAAAGGAGAGAAGCCCAAGGAAGAAGCCAGAAATGAAGAGATAAGCATTGAAGAGGAAAACGCGACAGAGGTACAGGGAAAATAGGAGAGGAAAAGATGGAAAAGAAGAGCCAGAGAATCAGAAAATAACAACTCAAACAAAGAAGAAAAATGAGTACAGATGCAAAGAGGAAGCTGGCAGAAGAAGTACCTGTGGAGATTAAAGAGGAAGAGAAGAAAACAAAGAAACATCAATCAAACCCACCAACGGTAGTGGTTGCTAAGCAACCCTGCCGAGACCAATGAAGCTTGTTAGTTGGAACTGTCGTGGGCTTGGGAACCCATGGACAGTTAGAGCTCTTAATAAGCTCTTGAAACAAAAAGATCCCAATTTGTTTTCCTAATGAAAACAAGGAAGAAAACTAATGAAATTAACACTCTAAGAAGAAGAGGAGGTTCGGAGAATGTTATAGGAGTGGATTGCAGAGGGGAAGGCAATCGGGAGGACTAGCGGTCATATGGGGGAAGGAGCTAACAGTTGAGATAAAATCAATGTCGCTAAACCACATTGATATAGTAGTTAAAGAAGAAGGGAACAACAGGCAATGGAGAGCCACAAGATTCTACGGATGCCCAGAAATAACTAACAAGCACAAATTATGGGAACTCCTAAGATCTCTAGGACAAGCAAACAATATGCCATGGATGGTATTTGGGGACTTCAACCAAGTACTCGAACAAAAAAAGAAGTAAGGAGGATTGTCGGTGACATTTTCACAAACAAGAGGTTTCAAGGAGGCACTTCAAACAAATGAACTACTGGACCTTGGGTTTGTTGGCCACGCATTTACTTGGACAAACAATCAAGGAGGGAATCAAAATGTATAGGAAAGGTTAGATAGAGCCACTGTAAATATCAGTTGGAAGGAGGCTTTTCCTAGAACTGTGGTACAACATTTGCAAAGATATAGGTCCGACCATAGTCCAATTCTCATAGATATGGTGGGAGATTCAACTTTCAAGAAAAAGAGGGTAAAAAAGTTCAGATTTAAAGATGTGTGGCTGGAAAAGGAAGAGTGTGAAGAAATTGTCAAAAGAACTTGGATCTCGAGCAACAGTAGAGTGAAAAGGAAGCTAAAAATTTGTAGTAAATCGTTGGAAGAATGGGGGAAGAATCAATTCGAGCAGATTCCAAAGGTGATTGTAGAAAAACAGAAGAGACTAGAAGATGTGCAGCAAGGTCCTCAAACAGAACAAGCAGTGGCTAAAGCAAAGATGTTGCAAGGAGAACTAGATGAGCTGCTAAAGTAAGAAGAGATTTGGTGGGCGCAAAGGTCGAGAGCCTCATGGTTGAAAGCCGGTGATCGCAGTACGAAATTCTTTCATAAAAAAGTCACACAAAGGATGAGGAGAAATAGAATCCAAAAAATTACAGATGCAACTGGAGTTGTTCATGAGGAGGAAGGAAAAATAGAAGTGGTTATAACAGAATTTTTTGAGACTCTTTTTGCAGGGAAAGGTATTGAAAATGTGAAGAAAGTCACTGAAGTAGTTAGGGACAAAATTTCAAATGAAAGGCTAAGCATTATCCAAGAGGACTTCTCAAAAGAAGAAGCAAAGAAAGCTCTTAGCCAAATGCACCCAACCAAGGCGCCAGGCCCGGATGGAATGCCGGCACTGTTTAATCAGAGAATGTGGAGCATAATTGGAGAAGATGTGACCAGTTGGGCTCTTGATGTGTTGAATAATAGAGCAGATTCTACAGAGGTAAATAAAACTCATAGATGTCTAATCCCAAAGACTAGCAATCCAACTCACACAAAATATTTCAGGCTAATATCACTTTGCAATGTGCTATTCAAGATTGTCACTAAGACGATTGTGAATAGATTGAAGATTATTTTACCCGAAATTGTGGGAGAATATCAAAGTGCCTTCATCCCCGGAAGACTTATAACTGAAAATGGGTTAGCAGCTTTTGAGATATTCCATTTCATGAAGAAAAAAAAGGATGGAAGCAAAGGTTACATGGGACTGAATTAGATATGGAGAAAGCATACGATAGGGTGGAGTGGGCCTTTTTAATTGAAGTGATGAGAGCTATGGGGTTTCTGCAACGATGGCTAGACCTTATATGGAGGTGTATAAGCTCGGTAACTTTCTCTATTCTACTCAATAGGAGCCCATCAAAAGAGTTTAAACCCGAAAGAGGAATCAGACAAGGGGATCCACTATCCCCTTATCTATTCATTTTGTGTGCGGAAGTGTTCTCCAATCTTTTGAGGAGAGCACAAGAAAGAAACGCCATTCAAGGCATCAAGATAGCCAGATCAGCCCCAGAAATTTCTCATTTGTTATTTGCTGACGACAGCATAGTCTTTCTCAGAACATCAGATCAAAGCATCTTGATAGTGGTAAAGATTCTTAAAGCCTACCAACTAGCTTCAGGACAGAGAATTAACCTGGCCAAGTCGGAGATTTTCTTTAGCCGAAATGTGCCTCCTACCAGACAAATTCTTATCCAAGATTGGTTGAATATTAAGGTAGTGAAAAATCACTCAAAATACTTGGGAATCCCAACAGTTGTTGGGATGAGTTTGTCCAAGAGAGGACCTAGAAGAAGCTAAAAGGATGGAAAGAGAAATCGTTATCTAAGGTGGGGAAAGAAGTCTTAATTAAGTCAGTGGCGCAATCAATTCCTTCCTACATAATGAGTTGTTTTCAGTTACCAAAGAGTCTATGCAACCATCTGGAAAGAATCATCAGCAATTTCTACTGGGAAAGTAAAGAGGGAGAGAGGAAGATTTACTGGGTGGCGTAGGATAAGATGTGTGAAGCAAAGAATGAAAGTGGATTTGGGTTCCGGAATTTCGAAACTTTCAACCAAGCGCTTTTGGCCAAACAGGGATGGCGCCTAATTAAAAATCCGGAATCCCTAACAGTTAGAATGTTGAAGGCAAAGTATTTTGCAAGAAAGAAGTTCACATGCGCAGACATAGGTTTCAACCCTAGTTACACTTGGAGGAGTACTTGGGGGGCAAAATGGGTTTTGGACCTGGGTGGACTTTGGCAGATCGGTTCAGGCAAAGATGTGAGAATTTGGGGTGATTTGCGGCTTCCTAACTAAAACGGTTTTAAGGTATGTAGTACTAGAACAGGTTTTGACAAGGAAGCTACAGTGGACAACCTATTCAACATAGAAGACAGAAGCTGGAACCAAGACATAATCAGAAATACCTTTCTACCTTTTGAAATTGAACAAATTCTAGCTATCCCCATAAACAATCAGGCATAACATGACAACTACTTTTGAAAATTCAACAAGAAAGGAGAGTATGAGGTAAAAGGAGCGTACCATCTTATTAGAAGCCACAACAAGGGACCAGAGAACAACAGTGCATTAATCCAAACAGAACAACAATTCTAGAAAAAGCTTTGGAAGATGAACAAATCGCTACCTACAGGAAACAATTTGCAGAGGAGAGGAATTAGATGCTCAGGAATTTGCCCTAGATGTTGGAAAAAGGAGGAATAAGATACTCACCTTTTAAGAGACTATGAGTGGGTACAAAGGCTCTGGTTTATCTCGCCCCTCACGCTAAGGACAGAAGCGGCGACTGAAATTCTTCTCCAAGATTGGATTCGTTCCATGTTGGTCAAAATTGGGGAGGAAATGAGTGATTTTTTTTTTGTGTGTGCGCTCCATAGTATTTGGCAAGGGAGGAACAAACTTGTCTTTGAGAATGTTCAAATGGCACTGGAAGATCTTCTCCAAAAAACTCAGAAAGCGCTCAAAGACACAATCCATCCCGTACACTCTACGACAGCGATGCAGAAGACGCCTCCTGGGAGTTTGAGCTCTAGCACTTGGATCGTGCCTCCCCCCTAGATAGTACAAGATGAATGTTGATGCGGCTGTGATTAATGGAAAAAACGGTAGTGTAGGTATGGTAATTAGAGATTGGGAGGGGGTAGTTATGGATGTTGCCACGTTGGAGACTCATTACTTACTTTCAGTTATAGAAGCAGAGGCAATGGCAATATTTATGAGCTTGAATATAGCAGTCCAAGGATTTTTTTTGATTTGGAAATAAAAGGTGATAACATTGGAGTTGTAGAGGCTTTAGTCTCAACACATAACCTTACTAATCCTTTTGGCACCATCATAACAAACTGTAAAGCTCTTTTGAATAGGTTTAGGCTTTACAAATTTTTACATGTGAAAAGAAGAGACAATTTAGTAGCGCGCTCTCTAGCTAATTTAGCATTTATCAGACCAAACTTAATATGGCTTGAAAAAACTCTCTTAGAAATTTGTAATCTGGTCCATTTAGATATTTTGGGCCTTGCTGTTTAATAGAAAGTTTCCTTTCAAAAAAAAATAATCTAACAACATATTTTATCCAATAATTTTAAATATTGATGCTAACTAATTAATTATTAGAATAATAAAAATTATTTGCCGTAATAAAACAATCAAACTTTATATACCAAACTTTTCTATTACAATAAAAGTCGTTCATAACCAATTAAGTTATAGGACACAAGTCTACTACGATTTAAAATGACAATTTCAAGCGTAATAAATAAAAAAAAGGTGGACGTGAAGTCGACTTTATGTGAAGTTGATACCTGAGAGCCATTAAATGATTTGACTGATTTAACTAAATTTTCATCCAACGACTCTCAGGTATCAACTTTACGTAAAGTCGACTTTACCTGAGTTTTCACCATAAAAAAATGCTAAATGATAAAATTGCTCAAGGCCAATATGTGTATTAAGAATTAACTAAAAAGGAAAAGGAAAAAAAAAAAAAAAAGTGT
>NC_029793.2:16336739-16337279 GCF_000816755.2 Arachis ipaensis
AGTGTTGCGCGATACAGTAAATACTAAATAGAATAAACAGAACGGCGATCACATACAAAGTTTGGAAAGTTCAGATTTCAGAAGAACATGTGCCCAATATATTGGAATGTTGAACCAAGAAGGCGATCCATCCAAAACAAAAAGAAAAGAAAAGAACACACAGTAACTCACATGCAAGATAGTTACATAACCGTACCATGCTTCAATTTGATCCAGCATATTTTATATGTGGTCAAAAGAGGACATGGAACTAGACAAAATGAAATGATTACAAAGGGAAAACCATTCTCGATTGAAACCCTCTTGTCGGGAATAATGCAAATAATGGCATGTATTGTTTGAGAAGTAACGGCAACTTCGCCTTACATTTCCTTCATTTTCTAACACATTATAACTATTATACAATATGAAAGATTGTCAGATATACCACTTTACTTTTTTGAACATTAATATTCCGGTCCTCATCATTATTGAGATTTATTTATTAAATAATTTATATATTTACCAAAGTGGAGAAAAAATTTTAGGCTACGAGATTTC
>NC_029793.2:16337343-16337999 GCF_000816755.2 Arachis ipaensis
AATAAAAATAAATTCTTCTATAATCAAAATTTTTTTTAATTTATCTTAACTATTCATATAATTAGACTTGGTTTGGTAAAACTTTTTGAAGAGATGCTTGTACTTTTTAAAAGTTCATACTCATTATTTTGTGTTTGATAAATCAAAAAGACCATGTGCTTGTGCTTGCAGCTTTTAAAAGATGGGGTACTTTTGAAAGCATCTAAAATAGAGCTTTTCAAAGTTAGCTTGTACTTTTTAAAATTTAAAAGTTTAATATAACCTCATATGTTAACTAATTTCAAATTTAATGCTTGCATTTATGTCTATTATAGAATTTTTAAATTTTAAAAATTATTTTACCAAACGCAATTGTTGTTGCTTGTGTTTATTGAAAGTTGTTTTTAATTTGATTTACCGAACATAAATGTTACTACTTTTAAAAAACCATCTTTTAAAAATTAACTTTTATAAGCTACTTTTGAAAAGTAAAAATTTTACCAAATTAAGTTTTAGTTTAAACGATTTATGTTATTGGTCTAAAAGACCTCTAAAATATCAGTAGTTCGTCGTTTATAAGAGCCGCTTAGATCAATAATGGAAGTCACTTATACCAATTATTTAAATAATTAGAGATTGGTTAAAAAAATTTTAAATTATAAAAAAACGTCTTATCA
>NC_029793.2:16338357-16342257 GCF_000816755.2 Arachis ipaensis
CTAATAATAATAATAATAATAATAATAATAATAATAATAATAATAATAATAATAATAATAATAATAATAGTAGTAGTAGTTATATTTGGCCATCTTACTTATTTGGACTGAAAAATAAGTTAGAGCAAGTCCTACGAAGATAAATTCCGCGGCAAAAATTATCTCATTAAGAAAGGGAAGAAGAAGATGGGTTTTGTTTTGAGATCACAAAACTGGTTGGTCTGTGATTTCAATTATCTTACTTTTGTTATACCTTTAGCGTATAAATTAAAATTACTTTTATTTAAAGTAAAGTTTTTCGTTTAATTCATTAAATTATATTGCTTAGTGTGCATGTGTATGTATATAAAGATGTTTGACATGTTTGGATTAGAAAGCTTTTTTTTGGTTTTCTCATGTTTGGTCTTTTTCTTTTTAAATAATACCAATGTAACTACAAGTAATAACTTTTCATTCATATGATTTTTTATAAAAAGCCAACATTGAATTATAAATTTATAACTTATAAGAAATCTTTAATTATAATATGTCATGTATGTAAATAAAAAAAAAACATATGATATTTTTTTATATACCTAAAAAATATGATATATGTAAAAGGTCTATATTTATAAGAACTATTTGTGCATGTACACAACTAATTGTGCCTAATTTTGGTGAAATTTGTCATAGATGCATGATCTTTTTATCCTGGATTATTTTATTTATTATGTGATTAAATGATAAAATCAATAAAATGTAATTCTATAATAAGCCATATATAAGCAGTATTGTAAGTTTGTAACTGATGTCATCTTATTTGAACTCATATGTGAAATTAATTACATATATAAAATATTTAATTTTAATGCACATTTTTATTAATAAAAAACTTACTTAATGTAATACTGATGGAAAATAATTTTGATTAATTAATTTATTTTTATTTCTAGTCCATAAGGAAATTATTTTTTCCTTAAAACTAAAAATGTATTTCAGTTTGATGTTGGAATATTAATTAGAGTTGAATAAAGTTGGTAAAGTGCATGAAAAACAAGAATTTTGTAAATGGAACATACTGAAAAACCTTCAGAGTAAGGTGATTGGATGTTCGCCACTATAAATACTAGAGGTGGATTAAATTAATATTTAACTCGAATGTGGTTTTGAACTAAGTGAACAAATATTGTTCTTAAATATTTATTTATTAGTTTAAAATTTGAAAGTAGAAAAAGTATAGGTATCAACATATTATCTGCCAACTTATTACTAACAATAATTAATTATTATATTTTAAATACATATATAAAGAGACACATCCAGAAAATATATCTATAAAGATACTTCTATTAAACACAACCATAAAAAAAATATTTTTATTAGATACATCCACGAAGATACTTCTATGAAACACAATTATAAATAAGAGTTGACAGAAGTTGGCAGATATGCTATTGATAACGTAGCGGGACCGTTTGAAAGTAAGGCTATTGTTTGAGAAATAAACTTGCCAATAATAATTATGACATATTAGTGAAAAGAGTTAAGGTCGTTATCATGAATACGATCGAAAACAAGTCGAGTTTAATTGAATCAGGTTAAACTTTAGCTCACGAAAAACTAAGCTCGATTAATTAATAATTGAGTTTGTGTGTAAAATTCAAGCATGGTTGATCATAAATTCACATGTTATGGTAACTACGGTCTTTCTCGTTGAATTTGGTGTTGTCTTCTTTATGTTTTTTTCTATTGTTGTTGTTGGTGAATCGTTAGAGGTGGAAATGTGGAACTGGCCGGGGGAGTTCACAACTTCACATATAGTAGCGACGAAATTTGGTTTATTTTTTTTAGTGAAAGAACTATTTAAAAATTTATTATAACGTTAGAAATATTTTGCATCGTAGATGATGTTGATTTTGAATATAAACTTTAAAGTTTAAACACTAAAACAGTAATTTATGCTAAAAACTAAAATAAGTCTTAACCTTAAAAAGTTATGTTAGATCAATTAAAATATCATAGACCAAATTAAATCTCTACTTCAATTCAGCTTAATTTGAAAAGTTTCATGACTAGCCACTTTATCATTATGAACCAAGAGACTAAATTAAAATAAAAAATAAAAACTCAGCTTGCATGTTAAAATTGTGTAGATCATAGAGATAATAATAAAATTAATTTGAGTTGATTTAATAATTAATTCACTGATTTATTTAAATAAGTGTTGAAAATTTAAATTTTACTTTGTACATACAATAATTTATTAACTAGTAATAAATTTTTAAATAGTAAATTTTCTACCTACAACAAATTAATTTTTGACACGATGAGAAACAAAAAAAAAAAAGAAAGACAATAATGAAGATAACAGTATATGTCGATGAAGGAATTCAAAAGCGTAATTGATTGAGGCAGCGAATTGACCCCAAAAGAAGAAATTATAATGGTGGGGTTATCAGTTATCAGTTATCACTCACTGAGTCTCGGAGACATGCATTGAACATTGTCAGTGTTCAAACCACAAAAGGCTACTGAAAATTGAAAATTGTGGTCTCCCTCTCTATAATCTTCGTGAAAATTATTGTCACATGACGAGAAAGTTCAGTCTACCTTTTCGCTCTATGGAATGATGATATTGATGAGGTACTTAATTAAGGCTTCAGAAAATAAATGTTTGTTGATCATAAAATATTTAAATTTTGACAATTTTAATCACTTATATGATAATTTAATTTCGATGTGCATACAGATTAGTCTAATCACATATATTTTTTAAAATAATTATTTACATAGTTNNAGAATAGTCTTGGTAGTTCATTTCGTAATTTTGTCAAACTAATTATGAACATTGAATTAATTTATATTGTTTATGAATAGAATTGTTAAAAAATTTAAAATGTTCAACATGATAATTTATTCAAAACAAAGTAAGATAAATTAAAGGGAAGTAATAATAGATAGATACTCCCATGACTGCACAGATGCCTAAGTTACAACATCTATCTCTTGGAGATGAGACCTAGTTGTTAGCTTTTAATATTATATTTAGATAAGTTTTTATGTGATGATTATAAACAAAATATTTGGCAATTTTGATGTGTGTATTTGTTCTTAATTAGAAAAAATGGTAAAGTATTAAATTGTTTTTTTTACATTTTTATCGTAATTTTATTTTAGTTTTAAAATTTAAAGGTGTTCTATTTGAATTTAAAAAAATTTTATTTAACTTTAATATAATCTCATCGTGAGGTCAAAATTAAATAATTAACGAAATGTTGTACATAACAACAGTACAATAATAAAGTCGATAATTTAGAGAACAAGTACAAGCTCCAGACATACAAAATCAACTGTAGATACATCAATACATTTTATTTATTATTCTTTTTATAATTTAAATGAAATATTTTCTATAGAACTAAAGAGATAAATAAATGTATTGATGCATCTACGGTTGATTTTGTGTTTTTGGAGCTTGTATTTATTCTTCAAATTATCGACTTTATTTTTGTATTACTGTTATGCAGGATATTTTGTTAAATATTTAACTTTGACTTCGTAATAAGACTACATTAAAACTAAATAATTTTTTTTTAAATTCAAATAAGACACTTTAAACATTAAAAAATAAAATAAAATTACACCTAATTATAAAGTTACGGAACAATTCAATATTTTACTCTTCAAAAAATTATATATGGAACACATATATGAATCATATTGAGCATCGAGAGGAATGAGCAAATGAAGAGTAAACGAATGAACGAATTTAACAACAATTATGTTAACCGTAAAAAAAAATTAACTATTAAATCAAGTTAAATTATGACATATCTTACTATTATTAAATAAAATAAAATAAAATAATTTATTATAATTAATTCTAATTTTTAATTTAACTTAAATTTTATTAATTTAATC
>NC_029793.2:16342367-16359467 GCF_000816755.2 Arachis ipaensis
AAAAAAAAAAAAAAAAACTCCAATGCTACATAATTTTTTTGCTTTTAAAAAAATCTTGTTTTTCTATTGAAGCAAAACTACAATAGTCGTGCATCTAGTCTATCTCAAAATTTTAAATGATAAATATTTTGGGCTAACCTAAAGCAAAATTAAAAAGCATATATATCTAGAAGTTATATGCTAATAATCAAATATTTTATATCATATGCAAATTAAATTATAGAACTTTACTATAAAAAATTTAAAAACTAAAAAGGAAGTCACTTAATTTGGCTATAGTAAACCTACTTATAAGTTAAAATATTGTTCTAAGGTATAATATAATGTTACATACTATTGCGATTTTTCTTCAATGGAAAACAAAATTTTTTCGAAAGAAAAACTTTAATTTGCATCAATTTAGTTTCAATGAAAGAATCACTGTTGTCTTTTGTCTTTTGTTTTCAAATATCATTATTCAAAAGTGAATTCAAGATGATATACATATATATGAAGACTAAGGAATTTTTTTCAAAAATAAAATAAAAAAATTCATATTTTTTCAAACATCATTTTTGAACGTTAATTTTTTAAATACAATTTTTTTTTGTTTAGAGCAAATTTTCCGCACTTCCGGCAAAATCTATAAAAATTATAGAGTTCATTTTATCCCTGGCGAGCTCCCTTCAAATATTTTAAACCCCACGTTTTTAATCCATTTTAATACATTATCATCATCTGATCTCCAAATAGTATATAAGAGTACACAAAAATACATAGATAACAAGTATGGCTTCTTCAAGGATTTTTTTTAAGGTTTAGTTACTCTGCAGGTCCCTATAGTTTCACCGAATTTTCAATTAAGTCCCTATACTTTTTTTTTTCAATTAGGTCCCTATACATTATTTTTTTTCAATTTAGTCTCCGTTAATGTTAAACGTAAAAAAAAAGTTAGTGAATTATGAAATTACTTGTATATCTTTAGGAACCCAATTGAAAAAAAAAATATAAGAACCTAATTGAAAAATCGATAAAACTATAAATATTCAATGAAAGATATTCCTATAATCCTATTCAATGATTCTAAGACATTAAAGATATTTCTATGATCCCTTTTATTTTGTCACTATCATTCTTTTGCGTATTTATATACAAATTGTACCAAAAATATATTTTTTTTTTTACTTTCAAAATACCTTATCTTAAGAACATACCAAAAAAAATGGATAAAATGAAACAGAAATAATAGTAATAAGTATATATAAAATTCAATTTCCACCATTCAAGTAATCATTATGATTATGTAATATTTTATATTTATATGGATTCATGGAATATAGTTTGTATCTTTATCCTATCATGGTACGCCATAGAAAACCATAAGACTATGTAATTTGTGTTATTGAAATTTGAAATCTAAAAACAAAAATCATAGAAAACATTTCGGTGTAATACAAATAATCTAAAAATCAGTTCTTGTGTTGCAACCTCCCACTCTCTGAACCAACATAGGGATCAACAACAACATTGATAAGGCTGATTCTTATGCGACTCATCAAGAGGCTGGCTCGTGGTAAATGTAACAGTTCTAACATGTTTTGCCTCGGATGAGTTTTTTAACGACAGACGGCATACCGGGCAAGTGGATTGTTTCCTCAGCCATATGTCAATGCAAGAAAGATGAAATGTGTGATCACATTTCGGCATGATGCGTAACACTTTTCTTTTTCTGTAATCTGCCAAACATATGACACACCCATAGAAATAATACGAATTAGTTATCCATTCATTGACTCCTTGGTTGAATTTATTTTGAATCCATGAAGTGCTTTTTTAAAAAAATGATGTTAAGATAATTACAATATCTAGAAAATACTAGAAGTTACAATACGAGGTTAGGAACATATGAGATGTAAGTTGTGCATGAACTGAAACTGAGAGACCAAATTTAACTATGTATCTTCAATAGCATAGAAGGCCTCTTGGTTCAATTTCAAAATGGGATTGCATCAAGCATAACAGGCTCGGATTCAGGGTCATTAGCATGATGTTCTGGCTATCATAAACAATAAAAAATTAAAATCTAAATCACCAACTGATAAACAAGTAAAATAAACAAAACCACAACTTAAGTATAAATTAAACTACTAATTAGGCAAAGAATAATATCATCAACTTGAATTATATGATATATGCAGATTCATGAACCTGAAGTATATGATATATGGAATATTGATCTGTAAAAAAATCTCAACCACGTACTCATCTTACAAAAGAATAAAATAAAAGGGCAGTATATACATTGTTCAATACCTATATACCAATTCTACATCTGATTGAAATTTATTGCCAAGTCACAGATTTATTCTAGAAAAAAGATACAACATTTGCATCATTACAACAATCTAAGAACCATGACCAAATAATACATAGTATAGAACTAATTTTCACAAAAATTTGAGCAAAATATCAAAAACTCAAACTCATGTTCACAAATCACAACTCAAAAAAAAAGTTTAATTAATCAGCTCAGGAAAAGAGAGGGGTTTAAAGAGGTGAAATTTTTACCTTTTCTATGTCAATCTTGGATTCAATCTCATACATCATGCGAGATTCAATACTCCCTCTTATCTTTCCACAATTGATTTTTGTGCGCATAAAAACAATAAAAGTGCCACTCATCCCAAACCCAATGACCGTGGTAACCAAATTGGTACCTGAACCCATCATCTCCAATCACCATTTTTCTTTCAAATTTTAACACAAGAAGAAGAAGAAGCGCACGCCGAGTGGCGAATAGGCTTCGACGGCGAGGTGAGGCGAGGCACTTCGAGTGGCAGACAAGACCGACGGAGGAGAAATACACTGCACACACGACTCTCAGAGAGTAAATTAGGAGCCGGTTAGGGGTTTTTTTTTTTCTTTTGGGACAAATTTCAAGGGTGTTTTGGGTATTTTAGAAAAATAGAAACATGTCCAATTAGCATATCTAATCCAAACAAGAGAATATTATTTTTTTAAATAGAATATTCTCACAGTAGGGACTTAATTGAAAAAAAATTAATGTATAAGGACCCAATTGAAAAGAAAAAAGTATAGGGACTTAATTAAAAATTTGGTGAAACTATAGAGACCTGCAGAGTATTTAAACCTTTTTTTAATTAAAAATTAAAAAAATAAGTCATATTTAGCAATAAGAACCATTATCATCGGCTCCAGAAATACACAGGTACACTGGAATAAGCCATATTTAACAAGGATTTTTTTAATTATAAGTCGTATTTTATTTTGAATAAATTTATATTTTTTTAAATTTATTTCAAAATAAAATACGCACAGGAATAAGTCGATTTTTTTTAGAAATAGTAATTTTTTTAATTTCTAATTAAAAAAATCCTTGTTAAATATGGCTTATTTATGTGTTCTTGTATATTTTTGGAAATGATGATAATGGTTATCATTGTTAAATATGGCTTATTTTTTTAATTTATAATTAAAAAAATTCTTAAAGAAGTTATGCTCGTTGTCTGTGTATTTTTGTATACTTCTTATAGATTTATATACTATTTGGAGATGATGATAATAGATTAAAATGGCATGGGTTTAAAATATTTGAAAGATGATTAACAGAGATAAGGCGAACTCTATAATTTTTATAAAGTTTACAGGAATATAACAAACTTGCTCTAAATAAAAAAAAAATCGTATTTAAAAAATTAAAATTTAAAAATAATGTTTGAAAAAATATAAATTTTTTTTATTTTATTTCTAAAAAAAATCCAAGACTAAGCAGCAGAATGTGTGAAATTATAAATTAGTCAATTACCTCATTTATCCAAGTTGGTAAAAATATAAATATGTAAAAAATTGAAGCACGCTGGCGTTAGTGCGTGGTGTCAAAATTTCTGAAAGAGAGAGGAAGAAAGAGAAATAGTACAAAAGGACAAGAGTACAAAAGGGTCAACACTTGGATTAATAGAAGCATAACGAAGAGTGTCCACCAGATAACCACGACAAAAATCAGCTTACCAAACAATCATGAGTTTTAGCATCAGCCTCTTTCAAAAGATCCCCATCATTCGTGTACTTTCTCATAACAATTTTTTTTTTTTTTTTGGGTATACTCTCATTACAATTTTTTAATAATAACTCTTTTTCTTCCCCAATCCCTATATAGGCAAAAAATATTCTATTAAAGCCCATGAGTTAGAGGTGATATATATTTTTTTATAGTATTTTTAATTTGATTGGTCAAAAATTAATTTATCATAGTGTTTCGAATAAAAGAAAATATAATCGATAAAGCGATTAAGGTTATAATCGACTTCATGGGATAACGGTAAATACTGCAACAACCATGTCATTTGATTCTGTAACTATCGAATTTCGACAATAATGAGCACTAAATACTGAAAAAACAACAGCTTTAAAAGGCAAAGACTAAAAGAGAGAAGCAACCAACAGGTAAACATACGAGAAACTCACTTTACTACCTAGCACACTACTGACTTTAGCATTAGAGTGTCTTGCAGGTTATCCTTTCGACCTGGTTCTGTACTTGACGAAGTTGGGATCTCCTGTCTCCACCTTTTCAGATCGTGACCTCGCTTTGAGCACAAACATTTGGCGGCGTCTGTGGGATCCCGCTTTAGTAAGAATCATGGCTGAACGATGGATTCAATCTACCATTAATTTAAAAACCTCGTTGAAAAGCCAACAACGGGTGGATGGACATGAGACAAACGTCACACCAAGTCACGAGGAAGTCCCACTTGGTTACGAGAACCCTGAACCTATAAACCTAGAACCGTCATTTCGCTGCCTGGGAGATGACTATCATCATGCCATGCAAGAAATGTGATACAGGATGCAAAAATTGGAATGCTATCAATTAAAGCTTCAACAACAGTTGGTTGAGTGTTTATTATCCAGGCGGTCCCGTTCTCAAAGTCGCCCTGCCAGAGAACAGGAGGAACCTCATCCCAGAACTCATGAACAAAAGCGCAAACTCCATAGGGCTTCACCTTCTCCCCCACGTCATAGAGACGAAAGAAGGTCACCCTGACGGCACGACGATTCCTGGGCAGGAGAAGAATCACGATCTACCTAGTTTAAAAGGAGGCGGACTCCGCAAATGAGTCCAACACCTAAAAGGCATAGGGAGTCCCGAGAACACGTCATCATGGGTCAAACCCCATTTGCCTCTCATGTTCTTCAAGTTTGATTGCCAAAGCATTTTGACAAGCCAACGGACTTAAAGTATGACGGAAAGACGGATCCCCAAGAGCATATCGATACCTTTAAGGCTAGGATGAACCTAGAAGGGGTTGAAGATGCAATTCGATATAAAGCCTTTCCGATAACATTGTCAGAACCAGCCATGATGTGGTATAATATATTACCTTCTGGATAGATCCTCTCCTTTGTTGACAACAAGGTCAAATTTCTGGCTCACTTTACCACCAAAGGACTCAGGCAAAACACCCAATTTTCTTATTGGGAGTAGAACAAAGGGTGGGTGAGAGCATTCGAGACTACTTGAGTCAGTTCAACAAAGCACTTTTAGAGGTGAACATGCGAACTCTCGAAGTCGTGTGCTTGTGCTTGATTGCTGGATTATTGGAAGGAGACTTCCATAGGCACCTAACTTCCAAGGACGTAAAATCCATGGAAGAAATCCAACAGATCGCTGTGGAGTACATGTGAGATGAGGATGTGTCAAAGGTAGTTTCTACCAAAAGAAAGAACTCAGCATCTCTCCTAAAAGGCGGGAGCTCGGGACAATCCTCAACCCCAAAACTTTTATTTCCTCGAGTTGGAAAGTTCAACTCCTACACTCCCCTAGTGGCCTTACTTGCCGAAAGCAGGCTAGATTCAACCAAGAATCTCATTGAATAAATCTCAGTATTGACAAGTCTCATAGTCACAAGACTGAGGATTGTATTGATCTGAAAGATACTTTGGAGCAATCAATCCAAGATGGAAAGCTTCCTAAATTCGTTCAACACGTACGACCGCCAAAATGGTGTAATAAGGACAAAGATTGGGAAAACAAAAACCCAAGGAGCTCCAGACCTCCAGAGAATACGGAAGATACAGCTCAGGTCGTGGTCAACATGGTAGTTGGAAGAAATGGGTTGCCAAGATCCAACAACGCTGTAAAAAGGAACATTAAAGCCGCAACCTCGGAAGTTCTCAAGGTAACAAGTGTTCCAACAGTTCAATTCACAGCAAAAGACTTTCAGATCGGCATGTCGAATGAGGACGAACCCCTAGTCATCACGGCCAGATTAGAAAATGGCATTGTAAAGAGGATCTTCATCGATAACAGCACGGAATCAAACCTTCTACTTAGAAATGCATTCGATACCCTGGGGTTGAAGGATTGATGATTGGACTTTTGACGGTTTAGAATTCACAAATGAAGGCTCGTTGCAATATAGTTTCTAAACCAACAATAATCTTTTCATGCAAAAATTTGTTTGTCACAAGTAACAAACCCCTAAAATTTATAAACTGAAGTATTGAACCTTGGGTCGTTTTCCCTAGGAATTACAAACAAGTGTTCTTGTTATTGGTTTTGAGTTGTATATTTTGGGGTTTTGGATAAGAAACATGAAAAGTAAATGGAAATGAAATTCAAATAACAAAAGGTATTGGCAAGGTGTGGTGGTTAAGGATCTCTATCCCTATCACTAACCACAACATGAGAATTGGCAAGGATCAACCACATTAAGTCATCCTCTAACTAATAAAGGAAAGTTAAATGAGCTATGTCAATCCAAGTCCATAAGTCCTAGTTCTCCACCAATTCAATTAGTGAGATCTAGAGTTAATGGCTCCCAATCGTCAATCACTTGGACATTAGTAACTCAAGAGTTCCTAAGTTATCTTCCCAAGGCAAGAGCATTAAAATCTACTCTAACATCTTCTCAAGCATTTTGACAAACACTTGGAAGGCAAAAGAATAAAGCATAGTAAATCAACAACAAGAGTAAAATCTAACAACAACTAATTGCAAAGAATTAACAACAACAACTAAAAGAAGCACAATTATTATGAATTACCTCTAATTGAATTGAAGGAGTAGAGAAAGAACAAGAGTAGATCTACAACAAAATATAGAAGCAACATAAAGGAAATTACAACAAAAGAATAGAAGAAGATGATTGCAACAACAAAGAATTAAGAAGTAAAAGTAGAGGGAAGCATGAATGAAAACCTAGATCTAAGAACTAATCCTAATCCTAATTCCTAATCCTAGAGAGAAGAGAGAGCTTCTCTCTCTAGAAACTAACTAAAACTAATCCTAATGTGTGTAAATGATGCTAAGTGTTGATTCCCTTCAATCCTTGGTCCTTTAAATGCATTTTGGTGCCAAAGTTGGTTGCAAATTGGGCCCCATAGCTCTCAGAAATCGCTGGGCACATTTTCTATTAAAAAATCATGTGCGCCCACGGCGTGTACGCGTACAGTGCGCGTGCGCGTCCCTTGCATTTTCGCGATCCACGCGTGCGCGTACAGTGCGCGTGCGCGTGGATGATATTTCTCAAATCTTTGGCTTTTTCATGATTTCTCCACTTTGCATGCTTTTCTCTTCACTCCTTTGATCCATTCCTAGCATTTTCAACCTGAAATCACTTAACAAAACAAATCAAGGCATCCAGTGGAATCAAAGGTGAATTAAATTTGGCTAATTAAAGACCTAGAAAGCATGTTTTCTCACTTAAGCACAAATTAGGAGACAATCATGAAACCATGCTATTTCATTGAATAAATGTGGGTAAAAGGTGATAAAACCCCCTAAAATCAATACAAGATAAACCCTAAATATGAGGTTTATCAAGGATCAGCACCTAAAATCCCATCTTCTGGGAGTTGTTGGCTTGGGAGATCATTATATCAAACCAGATGGAGTCGTGGACCTCTTCTTTACCCTAGGGGAAGGCATGAACATAAGGACAGTACAATGCAAGTTTGTTATCCTTCAAAATTCTACAACCTACAATGTCATTTTGGGGAGGAGGATACTTACTGATTTGTGCACGTTCATCTCGACCAAGTTTTTGGTCATGAAGTTTCTTATAGCGGAAAATCGGGGTGCAATGATTCGAGGAGATTGGGTCTTTACAGTCAAGTGTAGCAAAGCTGGTCTCACACTCTGAGATAAGGCCAAAGAATCGACTGGAGTTTCCTTGTTGACTTAGACACCCAAATTCAAGAGAACCCAAGGCCAGAGCCTAACGGAGAGCTTGAAAAATTTTCAAATTGGGGACAATCCAGAGAAATACACCATGATTAATAAAGAACTACCTTACCCCCCTGAAATTGGAGCTTCAGAATTTCTTGAGAGGTAATGTGGACTTATTCGCTTGGGAACCTACCGATATGTCGGGAATAGACCCTGCATTCATGTCCCGTCAACTGGCTATTGACCCCGCCTTCAAGCCGGTTGCGCAGCAATGTTAAAAGATGTAACCTGACCGAGCAGCCGAGGTCAAAATCCAAGTCCAGGGATTATTGGATGCCGGGTTCATCCAAAAGTTGACTTATTCCACTTGATTGTCCATTGTGGTGATGGTGAAAAATCTAATGGGAAGTGGTGAATGTGTGTAGACTACACAGATAACATGATTGACTCCTCCTCGGGATCGGATTCTAAGCTTCTTGGATACTTATAGTGGTTATAACCAAATCCCAATGCACAAAGCTGATGAGGAGAAAACAATTTTTATTACCCCTTATGGAATTTACTATTATACTGTAATGTCTTTTGGTTTAAAAATGTAGGGGCAACATACCAAAGGCTAATGGCAAAGGTTTTCAAGTAACAGATCGAGAATAATATGGAAGTATACATTGATGATATGTTGATCAAAACTAATGAAGACTCCGATCTGATTAAAGACCTCAAAAAAGTATTTAACTATCTTCGACTTCACAGGATGAGGTTGAACCCAGCAAAGTGTGCCTTCGGAGTTTGGAGAGGTAAAGTCTTAGGGTTTATGGTTACCTAAAGAGGCATAGAGGCCAATCCTGAAAAGTACTAGGCAATCTTAGACATGTCGAGTCCTCGGAATCTCAAAGAGGTTCAAAGGCTAACAGGTCGGTTGGCTGCCCTATCAAGGTTCTTGGGAGCCTTTGCCATTAAAACCAAACTATTTTTTAATTTAATGAAAAAAGATATTGACTTTGCTTGAACAGAAGAATTTGAGGCTGCTTTTCAGCATTTTAAAAACTTACTCTCATCTCTTCCTATTTTGGCAAAATCCAAGCACGGCCAGCCTCTATATCTATATTTATCCGTGACTAAGGAGACCCTGGCCTCAGCCTTGGTCTTAGAAGATCAGGATAAGCATCAACATCCAGTGTATTTTGTAAGCAAAGTTCTTCAAGGACTCAAGCTACGTTACTCAAAAATTGAAAAACTTGCTTTTACATTACCTACATCGACACGTCGGCTACACCAATATTTTCAAAGCTACTTAATAACTGTGATAACTGACCAACCGATCAAGAGGGTTTTGCAAAATTCTGACTTCTCAGATGATGAACTGATCTATTGAATTGTCCCAATTTGATGTGCGTTATGAACCACGTTCAGCCATCATGACTCAAGAGATGGTCGACCTGCTGGCTGAGATGACACGCCCAGATTTTGACATAACAATATGGGAGCTTCATATGGATGGAGCTTCAAATGTCCGATATAGGGGAGCATGCATCATCTTAACCAAAGGAGAAGACGTGGTGGTTGAGGCTTTCATAACATTTGACTTCCCTATTTCGAACAACCAAGTTAAGTATGAGGCTTTACTTGTAGGATTGGCACTAGCTCGGAACTAGCTCGGGATGTTGTAGCGATGGAGGTAACCGTGTATAAAGATTCGCAACTAGTAACCTCTCAAGTTAATGAGGAGTACCAAACACGAGACCCATTATTACAGTAGTACTTGAAAAAAGTACAACAATAGGTATTGCCTTTCGATTCTTTTTTAATCAAACACATACCTAGAGAACAAAATACTTGTGCCAATGTGTTATCCAAGCTTGCAATCACGAAGCTTGGTTCGGATAATCGTAGTTTGATACAGGAGGAGCTTACAGAGGCCATTGTGATGAAACTCGATGTTCTGACATTGTGTTCATCCACTATCAACACATGGATGAACCTAATTTGTGAATATATATAGCACAGAACATTACCCAGTGAACCCAAGGAAGCGAGAAAATTATGGCTTAAATAAGCCAAATACACTATGATAAATGGTCAATTGTATAAAAGGGGCGTGTCCCAACCACTATTGAAATGCCTAAATGACCAACAAACGATATATGTATTGCAAAAAGTGCATGAAGGCTGTTGTGGACATCACTTAGGGAAAAATCGCTGTCACAGAAAGCCGTTAGAGCCGGATACTACTGGCCGAAACTCATCAAAGACGCCATAGAATACGTGAAAAAATGTCATAAGTGTCAACAATACAGCAATCTCCATCAAGCGCCTCCCTATGAGCTCGTATCCGTCATCCCGACGCGGTTGTTTGCAAAGTGGGGAATGGACTTGTTAGGATCTTTCTCACAAGGACGCGGACAGGTAAAATATCTTATAGTTGCTATAGATTATTTTACCAAGTAGATCAAAGTTGCACCATTGTCTAGCATCAGCTCCGCTCAATGCCAGAAATTCGTCTGGAAAGAAATCATAGTGAGGTTTGGAATTCCCGAGTTCATTCTCACAGATAATGGGACCTAGTTCACAGACTTGAGATTCCGAAAATTATTGTCTGGCCTCGGGATCCGACAGATATTTGCCTCAGGTGGAACATCCACAGGCGATTGGGCAAGCTGAAGCTGCGAACAAGGTAATCTTAAATGGACTAAAATAGAGACTAGATGAACATCTTGGTTCTTGGGCTGACGATGTATGGTTAGTAATGTGGTCATACCAAACTACAGTACACTCCAGCACCAATAAAACTCCTTTCAGGCTCACTTACGGTGAAGAAGTGGTAATCCTAGAGAAACTCAGAGAGCCAAGCCCGAGAATGCTTCTAGGGACATCAATAACCCATGAAAGCTTGGATTTAATTGACAAAATAAGAGGTATGGCTAACCTAATGGAGCAAGATATGAAGCAAATGGTAGCTAAAAGAGATAACATAAAAGTCCGACCCAAGAGTTTTCAAGCAGGGGACTTGGTTCTAAGGCAAGCTGATGCTGGGGTACCGAAAACACGGGATAAGCTGGCTCCAACCTGGAAAGGACCCTTTAGAGTAAAGAAAACGTTGGGAAAAGGAGCATACAAGTTGAAGACCTTGGATGACACCGAGATACCAAGAACCTGGAATGCAACCCATTCAGAAAGGTACTTTTCTTAGATGATAGCACATTTGAGTAACTTTTTTTACTTTGCAATCACTTGCTTAAATATTTGAATTGTTTAAAAGTCTTTTACATCTTACTACGAATTCGATGATTACGCAAGAACAAATGTCACTTCATTCGTTTAAAATCAAAATCGAACTAGAAGTAAAGTTTGAAGCAAAACGATTTTACGAAGAAAAAGACATACCATAGTACAAAATAAAACACTAAGCATTCAATAAGTTAATCCTGGACTTGAGGGGAATAAACAAATGTTAAGTCTCGAAAAAAATGGAAAAGTTACTGCAAAAGTGTCACAAATACCGAGGTACCAACCTCAAAACACTTAGAAAATAAGTAAAAAAATTGTATGTAAATTAAACATGGAAACAATTTTTCCATCAACAACCTTTTTGAAGGCATCGACTTCGGAGACGTCCAAGTCGAGAGCCTTCAGTTTGATCTGATCTAAAACATTTTTCTCGACGTCAAAAATGTCGTCAATAGCAGCTTGCTCAGATTTCCTGATAGAAAGATCAAGTTCTTCAATCTTTTTCATCAACGCGAAAACCTGCTTCTTCGAGGTTGCCTCCCTCAAATCAGAAGCAGCTTGAGCTGACTTCAAAGTCTTTACCTCATTCTCCAGGGAAGTTTGCTTGGCCTGAAGAGCAGTAACCGAGCTATTGAGATCCTTAATTTGGTTGGTGGCCTCAGCAATCATCTTGTCCTTGGAAAGGAATTCCGAGCAGAGACTCATGATCTCCACCTCTGCGTCCCAGACATAAGTTGCAGAACGCAGGAGCATCTTTTGGACCTGAGGAAGAGTATCCTCTAGAGGCATATTAGCAAGAGCTGCCCGAGTATCGTCATCCATTAAGTGTTTGTCCACAAACTCAGGAGCCTGGAATTCCTTATCCAAAACATGCTTGAAGGTCGAAGGGACAGAAACAATGGCATCATCTTGGCCGATATTCCTGGGCTGCTTCAAGGAAGGAGAGTTGGCAGGAGAATTCCCCTCTACAACGTGTATCTCAGGGCCTTGCCCATCCCTACTCCCTTCCACTCCCCGAGGCTGTGGCTGGTGACTTACGGTAGCAGAAGATGAAACCTTGTCCCCACCAACTGTAATATGATGTTGGGATGCCAACCTGCTCTTCATTTCGGCGATAGCGGCGAGCCCCCCAGCTATGTCAACTGGGAAAAAAAAAACAAAGGGTAACTCATGAGATAAAAAAGTCAAAAATAAAATGAAAACACAAAGCGTTGAAGGCTTACTAATCGCACTCCAGGAAACTTGCTCGTTTATAAGAATGTCCTTAAGAATTAGCGAACGCTCATTCCACAGCATCATTAATAAATTGATACTGAGGAGCTCGTCAGCATTTAGCTGGAAATTCGAATTTTTGGGGAAGAGAATTTATACTTCTAATAAAGATTAAATCTGTTGGAACTGTTCAAATTTAAGAAAAAAGGAGTGGTGCCCTCAACCCTCCATATCTTAAAAATTTTTTCTTTGAATCTATGGTAGGATTTCTCAAATAAAGTAAAAATTCTTCTGTTTGGGACACCTCGAAAAGAGATGAACCCGCAACCTTGTGATTTAAATGAAATTGTAAAGGTAAAAACGTAGAAAATGACCCTAAGTGTGGGTTTGATATCTAGGAACAAACACAGGAGCTCAGAACCTCGGATAATCACCCAAGTATTGGGGTAAAGCAGTGAAGGAGCACACCCAGTGTGAGTCAAAATGCTCACTTGGAAATTAGAAAAGGGAAAGTGAATCCCAATCCTGGAGAACAAAGTTTCATACATTCATAACCAATCTGGGATAGTATCGACATGCTCATTTATGTGGCACAGACGGTCCCCGGATCTCGGAACAGAAAAAAATGTACAAATTACTAATATCAGAATAAAAAATGATCTAAGCTTCTCGAAGATTATCAAGCTCTTCTTGCATGATAATGGACGGAGTAGTTTGAATCTCCTCGGATATCCAGGTGTAGATGTCCACCTCGAGTTCATTATTCATCCTCTGAATAGGAGCAGGTCGGGGTCTCAACAAATTCGCACCGCCATGCCCATGAGTCGCGATTACTTTTTTCCTAGCCATCACCTACAGGGGCACCACCACTACGTCACTACCACTACCAAAAAGCAAAAATCATAACACTACAAAATCTTAGCTAACCAAAAGATGCAAAACAAATCCAGGAAGCACAAATAGTGAGAGCAAGCAAAATCATCGATCATTTGGAAAAAAATCTCAAACAATGGTGCCCCAACTATATTTGGCCAAATCAAAAGGAATAATAAACTAAAGAAAAATGCGAGGGAAACTTCAAACAACAGCAAGCGACATCAACCAAACAAGAAGAATACAAAAAAATTCACATAAAAAAAGTACACGCAAGAGCACTAACCACAAAAAATGGGGTGAATGCTGATGGAAGGAGTATTGGCGACAAGAACCTCGATGGGAAATAAATGTAAACAAAGAAGAAGCGCACTGAGCCAAAGTGAAGAAACTATTTGTGTATAGAAAGGGAAGAGACTATTCGAGTGTGAGAGAGCTTTGGTAAAAGAGGAAAATGAAAGGTAAAGCAAAAATAAAAGACTATTTAATTTTAAACTAATATTATATTTATTACAGAGAGAAAATGGAACTGACGGTTCGTGGAACGAGAAAATTATAACCGTTTTTGAAATTAAAAAAAAAACTGTTTAGTTTCCTTCAATGAACCTCTCAAAATTCTTATATAACATAAGGCATGACTTCATAAACTCAGATGCCCCCGACCCAAGGATCCAGGTCCAAGAATCTGAGTTAGGGCACTGTTCCGGAAAAAAGAGAACGTAACTGATGAAGTGATTAAGGTTATAACTGACTTTAAGAGATAAGGGCAGATACTACAACGGCCATGTTATCCGATCCTATAACCGCCGAATCTCGACAATAATAAGCACTAAATACCGGAAAAATGGCAGTTTTAAAGGGAAAAGACTAAAAGAGAGAAGCAACCAACAGGTAAACACACGAGAAACTCGCTTTACTACCTAGCATACTACTTACTTTAACATTGGAGTGTCTTGTAGGTTGCCCTCCTAGTCTGGTTCTGTACTTGACGAAGTTGGGATCTCCTGTCTCCACCTCTTCAGATCGTAACCTTGCCTCGAGCACGAACACATAGATTTAAATTTTATTTAAAAATTTCTTATTAGTTAATAAATTATTACATGCACAAGTCGTAATTTAAATTCCATATACTTATTTAAGCAAATGAATACTAATCATTCGACCTAACTTAAATTAATTAGAGATGATACTTTTTTCTTATATTGATGTGAGATAGGGGTATTCAAGACTTAACTCGGCTTGAAATCTGGTTTAGATCTAAGATATATTCTGTCGGGTTTAAATTTGTCATTTATACATATTATTTTCGAATCGGATTCAGATTATACTTCGAATTACCTGACCCGATTTAAAGTTTTTTTTTATAATAAAAAAGCTGTATTTTAAAATAAAATTAATAATATTATTATATTTTTATACTTCAATTAATATTTTTTATTTTATATGACATTATTTTTATTTTAAAATAATTTATTTTAGTATATATATATATATATATATATATATTAATTTTACATCAAATCGATCTAATTTAACCCAGTTTATTTCGGATCACTTTTAGATTTGATCAAAATAGATCCGAAGCGTTTTTGTACCGAATCTTGGTCTAATTAATCCGATCCGACCTAGGCACCTAGCGTCCTAGCCTATGAACACTCTTAAGTCTTAATGTGAGGTGATACTTATTTTTTTTGTCATGATGTGAGGTGATACTTAGTTTTCGGCCACATCTAAGTAGTCAGTGTCCAAAGTCAACAAAGCCCAATCTATTTGAGAAAAACAAACGAAAGACCAGAAATAACCCTAAGTGGTACAAAAGCGGCTATTGTTGTGACTGAAGAACATGAAATCCTGTATAAATGATTTCAAAGCCTTTTAGTTTTGTGTTGGTGCATTAAATTTTTTTTTTTTGAGAAACTGTTAATGGCTTTCAACGCCAATTATGATTCTTTAGTATTTCGTTGTTTTGCACTAACGTTAGTGTCCAAGCAATCAAGCAGATAATAGCTAGATAAAGAAAATACAGATCCAAGAATTCTTAGTTAGTAGTATTTAATTTTATCTAATGCCTAAATTATAGAAAAAATTAGAGCTTGAGAATAGAAACATTTTTCAGTATTTATTTTTATGGAATTAACGATGGGGCAATATTAATATCAAGTTACTTTGAAAACACATTTGGGACACAAATATGAAAACACCCCCCTCCCCCAAGTTGGAAACAATGTTGATAATTATCCCAAACACCTGGGGGAAAAAAACACTTTAGCTTTACTTTAGAATAAATTATCATGTTTTATTATGAAAGATTTAATATAAGTTTTAACCATCATAATCATGAAAGATAAAAATTAATTCGATACTCATAAAAAATTGGGTAAGCTACAAAATTATCTAAAATACTTAATAAAATTAACCAACAGATCCGAATTACCCACTTTGATATTTTTTGTCCAACTAATCCAATTTTTATTTTTATTTTTTTATTGATATCAAGTTAATTTCGATTTTTCATAATTAAAATGAGTAGAAGTCAGTCACCAAAAAAAATGAGTAGAAGTCAAATTTTTAATAATTAAAAGGACAAACTACCAATATGGTATTTAAAAGATCATTTTACAAATAAAGAATACCAAAAGATCAAATACGAGAAACAAATAAACTCCAAAAAATTAAAAAATGTAACAAAAATAACCATATATATATATATATATATATTCAAAAGAGCATTAGATGCCAATTTTGATGTATTTTTTTTAAGCATTATTAGAAAATAAAAAAAAAATTATTTTTAGAATTGGTGATTTTACACAAAGTAAATTTTTTTCTATTCCTTTCTTTTTTGATCGAAAATTAAAAAATAAAAATCATCTAAATGTCGTATTTATTCATATTCTTATAAAAAAAATTCATATCAAATACACAAATTATTTGTTAATAATAATTTGTCACGGATAAAAACATATGATTTTTTTTTTTATTTTTATCGCGTCTTTAAATCTTCTTCAAGAGCTTATTTATATATCTTTGAATTATTTTTATTAACAGAATAAAATTTTAAATATTATTATTAAATAATTATTTATTCCTAACCTTTTATAATCTTCGGCTGTCGTTTATCAATATGTTAGGTGACACTTAAATGTATGTATTGAGTATTAGATACTTCCAGGTTCAGATTCCACCGGTTGTTGAAAAAGTAGCTATTATTGGAGAAAGACAAGTTACCTTTTTGAATGAGATTTATATGTAACGAGAAATGGATACATAGACGTGTAGAATAGATATGTTTGAATAAGTAAACCCTATATGCTAGTATTTAAACAAATAAACTAATCAATTTCCTTATGCAGCGATAGGGACATGTTCATAAGTAAGAGGTGATTTAAGAATATATATATATTGCTTATTACAAATATCTCTCCATAGCTGGATTAATCAATCCTTCAAATCTCTATAACTTAAAAAATACTAAAGCTGTCAATATCAAAGAGACTCTTAAACCGAACCACACCCTTTTTAAAAAAAAAATAAACGCCCAAATCATTAATTTCAATAAGTTTTAGATTAGATATTTTATTCTTTAATAAATTTTTATTTTTTTAAAATTTTTAAAA
>NC_029793.2:16362289-16364580 GCF_000816755.2 Arachis ipaensis
ATGAAAAATATTTAATTAGTAAAATTTATTATTTTTTATAATTATTTTTAACTATTAATTTATTTTTAATTTAATAATTCAATAATATATTTTTAATTTATACTTATAAATATTAATAAATAATTAATATTAAAAACAATAAATTTTTTTCTATTTTCTAACATTTTTCTAACATTTGTGTATGAAGGTTAGGAGATAATCGTATGACGAAATATAAGATACTATTGCTCATGAATTTTTTTCTAAAGATTTAGAAGCTACTTACATATGACCCATATTCCGTCACCAAACTGCTAAAAACAATAAATTCGGCTTATTTTTCTAACATTTTTCTAACATTTGTGTATGAAGGTTAGGAGATAATCGTATGACGAAATATAAGATACTATTGCTCATGAATTTTTTTCTAAAGATTTAGAAGCTACTTACATATGACCCATATTCCGTATTCCGACACCAAACTGAATTGAGACTGGATCTGAGGTTGCGTTAGTTAATTCACTGCAGGTAATCTATGTATCCCGGGCTTAGAGGCATTATTTGAGTGTACAGTTATTTTTATTTAAAATTTATGATTAAAAATTATTAGATAATAATTTTGTTAAATTTATTAAATTATTTAACCGTTTTTAACTAATAACTTTGTATATACAAAGACAAAATTATATGTAAGTTTTCAACAAAATTATATGTAAGTTTTCATCATTTGGTATAGTCCCTTTGCTTTAATTTTTAACCAAATTGATAATTGAAACCTGTTTGTTTATCTTTCTATAGAATATTGTAATATGCAATTGAACTTGTTGATTAAATCGTTTGTATGTTAAAATTGAATTTGGATTTATTAAAATTAAATTAGATAGTTTATACAGTAAAAAAGTGAGAGGTTCATTTTTTTGGATTAATAATTATTATTGTAAATTCATCTTATAAATATTAATATGAATTTTACTACTTCGTTTAAAAAATGTACTGTACTTAGTTTTAAGAAATAGGGGTGTGCATGGTCCGATTCAGTTTGAAGACCCAACTCGGTCCCAAACACTTTAAGGACTAATTTGGTGTGATTTCACCGGATCTAGGGTCAGGTAAGGGTCTCAAAAATAGACCCGATCATTATTTTGGGTTGGGTTCGGGCCATAGTTCGGATCACTCGAACTCGGCCCGGTCATCATACACAATTAATATTTTGTGTTATTAGTGATGGATGATGGCTATTCTTATGTGGAATTTAAGTATTGTAAACCTTAATATTTTGTGTTATTAGTTATTATAAGACTATAAGTTAATGTTTTATGTTTAAAATGCATAAGATTTTAGACTAATGCATAATATTGTGTTATTTGTATTGATTTAAATATTTGGTGTTATTAGACAATATTAGTATTGATTATAGTTATGCTTTAATTTTAGAGAAGAGTTGGTTCTTGTTATATTTTTCTAAGTAAATTTTAGGGATAAGTACGATTTTGGTCCCTAACGTTGAGGGCCAAAATCGAAATCGTCCCTCTTCTAATTTTTGATTTAAAATCGTCCTTAACGTTTTTTTTCGTATTAAAATCGTCCTTTTAATTTTTTTTGGACAAAAATACCCTCACCACTACCAACATAATTACCTCCTTTCTTTTTTTTTTTATATATTTTTTTTATTAAAATAAGGATAATTTCGGAATAAATTAAAAATTTTTATTAGAAAGGACGATTTTAAAATAAAATGCAACATTAAGGACGATTTTAAGTCGAAAATTACATCAGGGATGGTTTCGATTATGGCCCTCAACGTTAGGGACCAAAACAGTACTTATCCCTAAATTTTACTATGTCAAATAATGGTTGGAGTCTTGGAAATGTAGATATTTTCACATGCTAGCTTATAAGAAGGTATCAAGGTAATGTAATGTTAACGGTCCGGTTTTCACCCGATTTTTACCCGGTATAATTGTGGCCCGAAAGTGTATAGGTTTCATCGGGTCTAGGACCGAATTCAGGTCTAATAAATAGGCTCGGTATATATTTCGGGACGGATCTGGGTCACATCAAATCCGATTTTACCCGAACCATGCACACCTCTACTGAAAAATATTAGATACATGCATTATTCATTTCCTTTATTTTGAGACTCTTGATCACTATTCAAGGTTGAAAAGAAGTTCAAAATGTAAAACTAATACTTGATATTAAATTTCAAATAAATTAAACAAGATTGGTTTATTATAAGAAATTGTATTTGTATATATTAAGTTGTTGTCTCATTTTTATATACTTAATTTATAATAATTATTATATGTAGT
>NC_029793.2:16364788-16382082 GCF_000816755.2 Arachis ipaensis
TACTTTTTTACTTAATTATTTTATGTTTCATTACAATAATGGACACGAATTTAGAAAAGTTGGTCAAGCTAATTAATAACATCACCCTTTAAAAAATTAGGTCAAGCTAATTAATAACATCACTATTTAGAAAATTTAGGCCAAGCTAATTAATAACGTCACCCTTTAGAAAATTAGGTAAAGCTAATTGTATTAATTATTAAGTATCTTCAAGAAGGAATCTCTAATAAATATTAGGTTAAGTACGATTTTATTTTTTAAGGTATAGTTTGAAATTTTTTTTCGTCCTTAATCTTTTTTTGCAAACAAAATCGTCCTTAATATTTAACTTAGTTTTAAAATCGTCCTTCGAACTAAAATACCTTTCTCCTTCCTTACCAATTTCAAGTTTCTATTATTCTTTTTCTTCTTCTCCATCACAACAACAGCATCTCTTCTTCTTTTTCTTTTTTTTTTCATCACAGCATCAGCAACAACAACAATAAAATCAGAAACAAAATCAATGTAATAAACATAAAAAATATAATAAAAATAGAAGCATAAACAGAATTAGAATCAGAAGCAGAAGCAGAACAATTAGAAGCAGAAAAAATCAGAAGCAGCAGAACAATGAAATCAGAAGCACAACAACAATGAAATCAAAGAAACAGAATCAAAATCAGAAGCACAAAACTAATGAAATCAGAATCAGAATCAGAAACAGAAGAACAATCAAAAGCAGAACAAATCAGAAGCAGAACCAAAACAAATCAGAATCAGAAGCAAAACAAATCGGAAACAGAATTGGAACCCTAAGAAGGACCGGCTGCGAGGATGTGAAGTGGCGGTGAGGTCAGCAGCACAGACTGCAGTGGCAGAGCGCAACGGCGACGAGGCACCCTTCTTCCTCTCTCTGGCCGTACGTTTTCTCACTCTCTCTCTCTCTCTTCGCGAGCTCTTCGATGGCGGAGGCAAGGCGTGGGTCTCCTCTCTCCCTCGCGAGCTCTCTCTCCTTCTAGTTCTGATTTACGACGGTGACGGCGGTTCCAAGTCTCACCGGTGCCGTCCCCCCTTTCCCCTTCTTCCTTTCTTTCCCCTGTTCTTTCCTTCCCTCTTCTTCCCTTTTCCCCTTTCCCCTTATCCGTTCTTTTTATGTTTTTTTCCTTTTTTATTTTATAATTTATTTAGTTAGGGGTAATTTGGTAATAAAAATTAAAATTTAAGTAAAAAGGATGATTTTAAAATTAAGTTAAATGTTAGGGACGATTTTGTGTGCAAAAAAAGATTAGGGACGAAAAAATTTTTCATCCTATATACCTTAGAGACTAAAATCGTACTTAACCCTAAATATTAACTTGGTTTAAAGAAGCATTTTTAAAAAAATAAAAATATTTAGGGGACAGAGATACATCAAATAGTAGCGGTTTTTTGAGAAATTGAGGCGATCTTCTACCGCCGCAAAATAACATACCAGCGGTTGTGAAAGAATTGCGATTTAGGGAGTGGGTATGTGATTTTGCGATCATTTACAAGAATCGCCGGTATAATCGCCGCAAATCAGATAATTAATTTTGCGGCGGTTGCAAAACCGCCACTATTGTGGTTAGTAGATTTTTAAAATAATCTGCAGCGGTTTCAAAACCGTCGCAAATTTGTGTAGGTTTTATAAGAAAAAATGCGATGGTTTTGAACCGCCGCAATTTCACACACGAGCTTTAAAAAATGACTATTTATAATAGTTTATACCATTTTTCTTTACTATAACCTATTTTCTTTACATCATAGTTTATTAAACTTGATATATTAACATTAAAGAACACTAAATAAATAATATTAAGGAATGGACCCTCTCATAGTTTTCTATCCCTTCTTTTCCATATATTCCTTGAACTATTTTATCAGTCCTGTTTCGTAGCTTAATGCTAGGTGGCTGTGATGAAAGTTCCAATGAAAAAGATAGATATCAATTAAAGGTATAAGTTCTGTAACCAACATAAAGAGAGAAATACTTATAGTATTTTGTCGACAAGTCATTCATGCTCATATACTCTAAGACCTCACTGCCAACGAAGTTTTCAGATAAGAACATAATAGCCTTGGCAACAACTTTATTGGCTTCTGAAAGAAAAGATTGAGGCGGAGTCAATAAGAATTCATAATCACCCAAAAGTTGTAAGCTGGCAATCAAATCTCCACGATGCTTCTCCAAAGCTGGTTTATCTTTTTTTTTTTATTGGTAGGGCTACATTCAGATTCTTCAATCAATTTGCTTTCCTCTTTATCAATAATATGAGCGACCACAAGGGTTATAATGCTCAATAACATACACATGCAAGTATGAAGGTGAGGTACAGGACCTTCAGTTAAATCCCTCTCCTAAAATAACAGTTAGAAAATATAAGTGACATTATTTGAAAAAGGTGTAGATTCCAATTTCAAAAACTTTCTAGAGCTATTTTTTCTTTTATAAATAAAAAACACTTAATCAATTAAATATAGAAGTGCAGCTGCCAACACATACAAAGCAAATGTAAATAGTTTACCAACATAACATTCCCTTATAATAAAAAACAAGATTATATCACCAGCTCATGCACATGAATAAATTCATGAAGCTATTTCACAATTTAAAAAATTTCTCATCCTTTTGTTGTAACCCATACCCTTTGAACCAACAACAATGCTGTAATTCATAAACCTAAAAATGCACTGGGCCAAGTACTTCTATTTACAACATGTAAAACCTTCACCAAACCTGCAATAACAACTTAAAATAAATTTCTAGTTAAAAAAGGCTTGAAGTAAATAAAACTTTCAAGTACTTTCATATTCTCTATTAGTCAAAAATAGTCTAAATTAGTCTTATTTAGCATTTATTAATTTTCGCTAGAGCTAGAATTAATGAATATTAAATAAATCAAATTTAAGCTGATATTTTATTCTCACTACTGTTAAACAATATCACAACAATCAGATAATTAATAAGCAATTTAAACATCAACAAACCATAAAACAATGCTGTAGAGCAACTCAAAAGTAAAATAAATCGCTTCCAGCAACAGAACACTTGACTAGCATGCTTAAATTAAGCTTATTTCCCATTCCATAATGACTAATAATCAAAATCTCCATGATAGCTTTGAACAAATATTCACATAAAAATAAAACATTATCAAACATTTTTTCCCTTCCATTGTTCTCCCCAAAATAAAACCCCAAAGCAAAATAGAAAAATCAAAAGGCATAGCATTAACTCAATCGATTTGCGCCCACACTGAATCATCACCCAAAACAAGGCCCTAGTGTTAGCTAAGGGAAAACAATTGAATTGAAACAAAAATATTTTTTTTCTCAAAAAAAAAAAAATAACAACAACAATGAAGCAGTTAGAGTAAGAAAGGAAAGATTTGAAGCACGTGTTGGGTTTTTGGGCTCCCTTCCTATGTGGAGAAAAAGTCCAAATGCTAGTATCCAAACCCATGAATAGTTGAAGTGGTTGAGGTGAGTTAGGGTTGAGTGAGAGAGGATATTTTGAAAGGAGAACACCAAACAATAGAGAGAAAAGAAGAGAGAAAGTTATTTTTGCACATACACAAAAGCTGTCTCTGTAAATTAGTCACTGCAGATTCGTTAACCGTTAGATTGAGCTCAAATTTGGACAGTGTGTTCTACACATCTGGTTCTTTGATTTCACCATTTGGATCTTTGATTCTTTGTCTGTAGCTGGAGATATTGGCCACGCACAGTAGCTCTATTTTTATGGTATTTTCATCTACTTGTTCTTGTTTTGAAAGCTTTGAAGCTTGGGTTGTTTGGCTTATTGTATGCACATTTTGTGCAGTAATTTGTGACTCTCTTGTACCCTATTTTTCCTCATAGTGAAGCTATATCATGGTCTTGGTGACTCGTGGTTTTTACTTCTCTCATTGAGGAGGTTTTCCACGTTAAAAATCTTGGTGTATTAGCTTGTTTCTAATTTCTGGTTTATGTGATTTTTCCGCTGCTATTGGGTATTATTGTGCTGGTGTTAATACTTATTGTGAGTGGATATTATTGCTCCTCTAATTCTTGCAAGTAGGGAATTGTGTTTTATTTCTATCAATTGGCATCAGAGCTCAGTTTTGGGTATTTGGTTATAACTTGTTTGAAAGATGGAGGCAAATAATTCTACTAGGATGATAAGTTTGAATGGAACTAATTACCATCTATGGAAGGGTAAAATGAAAGATTTGTTGTTTGTCAAAAATCTACATTTGCCCGTATTTTCTACACAAAAATCAGAATCTAAAACAGATGAAGAATGGGAGTTTGAACATCAACAAGTTTGTGGTTTTATTAGGCAATGGGTGGATGATAATGTTTATAATCACATTGCTAATGAGACTCATGCTAGGGCTTTGTGGAATCAAATTGAATCCTTGTATGCTTCCAAGTCTGGCAATAATAAATTGTACTTGTTGAATATGTTGATGAATTTGAGATACAAGGAGGGGTCACAAGTATTAGATCACTTGAATGAATTTCAAGGAGTTCTTGATCAATTGTCAAGCATGGGAATCAAGTTTGAAGATGAGGTTCAAGGATTGTGGTTGCTAAATACTCTACCAGATTCTTGGGAGACATTTCGTATCTCTCTTACTAATTCTGCTCTGAATGGTAAAGTGAGCATGCAACTTGTTAAAGATGGCATTTTAAATGAAGAGATGAGAAGCAAGGTTCTGAAAACTGGACCGGTCATTAAACCGCTATAGTCATTGGTTCACTGGTTCACTGGTCCAACCGGTCTAACCAATGGTTCAACCGGAAAAATCGTTTTAGAATAAAAATAATAAATAAATTATAAATAAACATCCTAAAATATCTTCCAAATTTAAAACACTACACAAAATCATCAACCCAATTCATATGATCTTATCAAAATACAAACTCAAAAGTTAAATAGTAAAAAGAAATATCTAAATATTAAATTTTGACTTTGAGGGTTAATAGGATCACTTAACACCTCAAATTCTAATTTAGAAATGTCAGGAGACAAAGGATTATCAATTTCAAAAGAATGTTGAGCTAGTTCAGTTAGAAAATGTTGATAATTCTGTGGTATTATGCTAGCTGAACATGAACCTGAACCTTGCAAGATGACCTTTTCGGTTTAATCTTTGGCAGTGTTGCATTCATCTGTTGTAAGAGAGCTCTCCTAGCAACAGATTCTTCTTGCTGAGCAAGCCATAAACAGAATCTAGTGCTGTTTCCAAGTTGAGGTATCAACATAACAAGTAATCATTGAATAAAAAAGCATAACATATCACCAACTACCTATACACTTTGACTCTCCTTCCACTACCATCATCATCATTCATCAGTTTATTTATATATGGCATTAGCAGGTAGCTAGCCTACTCATTCAGCAACAACCAGCATTTGATTTGATTTCCATTTTTAGCATTCAGCAACAACCATTACAAAACAGCAGTATAACAACAACAGTGCCATAGCAAAATAGCAGAATAACAACAACAGCAGTTTAACAAGTCATTAATCACAAATTCTAAATTCAAAACACTGATCAGTGATCATGATCACAGTGCCATAACAAAACAGCAGCATAACAACCACAACAGCAGCTTAACAAGTCACTAATTAGAAATACCAAATTCAAAATACCGATCAGTGATCGCAGAATCACAGTGCCATAACAAAACAGTAGCATAACAACAACAACAGCATAACAAGGAAAAAAGAACAATGAAAGTCACAAAAGAAATTAGCAATCCTATTCTTGTTTCATGCATTTAATTACTCATAAACAAAACTCAACTCCACCTGAATTGTTAATTTAACCTTGGTCTTATGGAATCATAAATAGGAATACATTACATTGCTCTTTCTTCTAAAATTCAAGCAAAAACACTATCAGAGCCCATATCTAAATTCTGCCTCCAGCATTCAACAATATTGCAACAAACAAATTAGGAGCCATCAGCAACTGGTAAACCAGTAAAACACTATCAGAGCCATCGAGCAGTTAGAAAATACTAAAACAGAGTAACAGAGTAAGTATTACTGTATTAGGTATTCTGGTTGATACAAATGATATAACAGAGTAAGTTTATTTTAATATACGTGATTTAAGTATTTAATAGAGTAAGTGAGTAACAGAGCAATCAGAAGTCAGAACCATACATACAAACTTGCAAATTTGTAAAATTTCTACCATTAGCAACCAGCAAATACAAGACAGTACCAAACTTCAAAGTTCAAACCAGGACTGAAGACCGAAGAAGAAGAATTGAAGAACCAAACTTCAAGCCAAGACCCAAGAAGAATTGAAGAAATATGGAACAAAAATTGAAGAAGAAGTTCAGAGAAGATGAAGACGAGGAGCACTCACCTGGGTTCGAGAAGCCAGCGAAGACGAAGAGGACCTGCCTAGTTACTGGGTTCCGGACACGGGGAAGAGGAAGAAGCGGGTGTGCTGAGGACTTGTGGACGGCGGCATCGCTGACGACCTCAGAACAGCGGCGACGATGGAGGGCTGGGGTTCGGGGTTCCTTTGCTTCAGAGGGCTAGGGTTCGGCGACAATGGAGTGAGATGAACGAATGGGGGAAAGGGGGAGGGTTGGTTCACGCGTCTATTTGGTTTTCTTTTTTTTTTTTAAACAAATTTAAAAACGGCGTCGTTTTAGGGGAACCGGCCGGTTTTCGGCCGGTTTGACAATTTTTCAATGGTTTTCTCCCAAGCGGTTATAGGAGGAGGACCGGACCGCTTGCATCGCCGGTTCCCAGTTGAACCGGTTTGACCGGCCGATTCGGTCCAATTTTCAGAACCTTGATGAGAAGGACAGAATTCTTCGTCACACTCTGAAATGTTAGTCACTGAAACTAGGGGGAGAAATCAGAATAGAGTTCAAAAGAGGTAAAAGCAGGAACAAATCCAAGGGAAGATACAACAATGTTGAGTGTCACTACTGTCACAAAATGGGTCATGTTAAAAAATATTGCTATCTTTGGAAAAGGAAAACAAAGGTAAGCAAGAAAAGAAGGATGATAGTGGTAATGATCGTGTATCTTCTATTTCAGATGATCTTCTTACTGTTGATATTGCTGATTATGAGTACAAGGTCAATCTTGTTTCTGATGATGAGTTCAGCTGGGTAATTGATAGTGGCGCCTCATACATGTTACACCGAAGAAGGAGTTCTTCACTTCTTATACTCCAAGTAATTTTGGAGTACTTAAGATGGGTAATGATGGCTTGGCTAAAGTTATTGGTGTAGAAAATATTTTTCTTGAGACTAACATGGGAATGAAGCTGCTACTTAAAGATGTTAGACACGCTCCAGATGTTCGCTTGAATTTGGTTTCAGTTAAAAGGCTTGATAATGAAGGCTTTGTAAACACTTTCGGCTTTGGACAGTGGAAGCTTACTAAAGGCAACTTAGTGGTGGCTCGAGAAAAAGGTACTTCAAGTTTGTATGTGATGCATGCCATGATTGCAAAAGGTAGTGTGAATGCAATTGAAAGTAAAGAAGTTTGTAGCTTGTGGCACAGAAGACTTGGTCATATTAGTGAAAAAGGACTTAGCTATTTGGCTCGAAAGGATGCTCTTTCAGGTTTGAAGAATGCAGAGTTGGAGAAATGTTCTCATTGCATGGCTGGCAAATAAAGAAGATTATCCTTCAAGAAGCATCAACCTTCAAGAAAATCAGACTTCTTGGAATTGGTGCACTCCGATATTTGTGGTCCTTTGAAGGTACGGTCTTTTAGTGGAGCTATTTACTTTATTACTTTTATTGATGATCATTCAAGAAAGCTTTGGACTTATGCTTTGAAAACAAAGAACCAAGCTTTGGAAAAGTTTAAACAATTTCAAGCTTTGGTTGAGAGGCAAACAGGTAAAAAGCTTAAATGTATTCGCACTGATAATGGTGGTGAGTATTGTGGACCATTTGATGAGTATTGCAAGCAGCAAGGCATTAGGCATGAAAAGACACCTCCTAAAACACCTCAGTTGAATGGTTTGGCAGAAAGGATGAATAGAACGTTGCTTACTGAAGCTAAGCTACCTAAAGTCTTTTGGGGGTGAAGTGCTACTTATGTAACACCCTACCACACAGAGCTTTACGCTTAAGTCGTAAAATAGAGGTGGTGTGGTATTACAACCTCTAAAATAAAATGTATATATATATATAATAGCAGAAGAATTATAATATGCTAGGAGCCTTGAAGAATAGAGGAAATAGAAATCGCGAAAATAAAAGCGCAACGCTCGAGAAATGAGTTAACTTGCGTGCTAAGAAAGCTACCGCTGTCAAGTGTAAAGTAACCCAAAACAGGAATATAGAGTCAAAGATACAAAATAACGAGCTCCTGACTCAGCCTGCGAAGTCAAGACTGGCCGAAGAATATACACACATATATACATATATATACATACCCAAAACCCAAATGTACATAAACAAAATCCTACCTCTCCATACACCTCTAGCAGGATCAAAAAGAATAAGTTATGTGGAGAGAAAACTAAGTACATATATATACATCATAGCATAACAAAATAACCCAGTAACCACTCCGCTTCAAGAGTTCAGACGCCTAACGAGATGCCTCTCGACCTGCATATGAAAAACAACAACATAGCATGGAATGAGAACCGGAGGTTCTCAGTATGGTAAAGGTACCACACACATAATATATAAGGTCCTGGGAATGCCAGAGGCAATCCTAGAATGCCGACACTCGGATTATAGAGCTTAAAGTATTAAACAGAGGCCATAAAAGGTGGTTTTCTAAGAATATTTAAACCTAACTTAACTTAACCTTAAATCTAAGTCCCATACTGCCATTCCTCCATACCTCCAACTCCATCATACATTTTCATAGACAAATAGACAGATAAAGGCAAGCACAAGAAGGTTACAAATACTGCAGGTAACAAATACACGTTTAACATGGCAAGTACATATAGGCACACCCAATTAAAGCACAAGCAAGTAATTCAAATAATATGCAGATGATGCATGCCTGTCCTATGGCTGATGAGGCTCATCTGTTAGTTATCCAGCCAACCCGACAAGTCTGAATTGTCCTTAGACTGTCCCCCGACATGCATCCCCAAGAGTCTATGCATAGCTTTATCTCAAATAATCAATATTACTCAATGGAGGTAACATTCCCGGGAATTTATATAGTGCCCGGTCACACTTATGTCGTAGGGTCAACAGAGTATCGAGTTTTCAACCTGGTACACGTGGTGGCAAGCCACGGCACTTAATCCAGGGAACCTCGTATCTCAGATCATTAAATTATTCAAGCCATATAAATAATTCAATTATAATTCATCAACATCCATATCATTCTCAATCGCATCTCATTCATCATCATACATCAATCATATTCAATCCTTATCTTTCATTATCACACCTCCCATTCCGTCCATCAATAGTTTCAATTCAAAACATAATTCGTTCTTTTCTAAATGAATCAAACTTAAAACATGCTCATTTCCTTAATAACTCAAAATCAAACCATATAACACCTTTGAATCTAAATCTTTTTAAATAATCATCTAAACAAAATCTCTAATTTTTATAAAATTTCGGCAGCATCTTCTCTAAAACTCGGACTTGCCACCCTTTTCGGGTCCAAACCTGCATTCTTTCCAATTCAACATACCCTTCCTCATCATCTTAACAATCACCACAATAAATCTACCTCAGATCAACAATTATACTGATACAATATTCAAATCCAACAACCAAAATTTAACTAAAATCAAAGTTCACAAATCCTAGGCTTTTAACACAAAATACCTCATTTTTCATTCAAAATTTCCATTCCAATTATTTTCAAACCTATTACCACCAATCCAAATTTCCAACAATAATCCTCAACAAGCTCCATATCTTTTCGTCAATCATCATTCAACCAAACTAAAATATAGCCATATAATCAACAATTCAATCACATATCCTTTCAAAGATCCAACTAGCAACCAATATCATCTTACAAACAAATCACCAAACCAAACCAAGCATATTCATCAACCCATTACTAAACATTAAATATACACCTGCGTTCCAACTTATCCTATGGTCATCTAGCCTAAGTTTTCACAGAACATTATATATTAAATGCAAGAAACCTAAACCATACCTTAGCCGATTCCCAAATATTATTCCAAGACAATTTTTCTAAAGAACACAGCCCTCAAAACCTCAACTAATCAGCTTCCTCCGAGTTCCAGTATTCACAATTTCAAGCTCCAATTATTTATTTTCAACCTAATACACATTTATAACACACATATATCTAATTTAATACTCAAAGCTCAAATTTAATGAAATTAAAATAAAATTATCATATCCTCACCTTACCCAAGCTTCACATAAGTAAGAGTGAATATTTTTCTCAAGCTAATTGGATCCTAAAACATCAAAGAACAAATAAATTCAATATCTCCACTAATTTTCCAAAAATTGGGGAAGAAAAGGCTGAGATAAAATAGAGGGTTACCTATGAAATTGTTCTGATAGAAACATAGAGCTCAACACGGTAAATGCGTGGCCTCAAACAGTGCGGCGATTGGAGCTCGGACGGAGAAGTTACGGGACTTTGAGTTTTACTGTAAGGGTTCGCATGGCTTCTCTTCTCCTTATTATGCTTCAGCGTGATTCTGCTGATTGAGGAAGAAGAGAGGTTTTAATTCATTTAGTTCCTGGGCTGGTTGGGCCCACGGGTCCGGTTTGGATCCGGTTCAACCGGTTCAGCCCGTTCGGTCCAATCTTGGGCCGATTTCTTTAAAATTGGTGTCAAAATTCTCGTTTCGATGAGCTCTATCCTAATTTGATATAATATTCGCGTTTCTAATCTTCCTTATTAAAAGCTAATTTATTGACTAATTATCTACTAATTTAACCGGGGTTTACAACTTACAGCGGCTCATGTGATTAATCTGAGTCCTACAATTGCTTTGAACAATGATGTTCCAGATCATGTTTGGTCGGACAAAGATGTCTCGTATGGTCACTTGAGAGTCTTTGGATGCAAAGCATTTTTTCATGTTCCAAAGGATGAGAGGTCCAAGTTGGATGTGAAGACAAGGTAGTGCATTTTTATTGGATATGGTCAAGATGAGTTTGGTTACAGGCTCTATGATCTAGTTGAAAAGAGGCTTGTAAGAAGCTGTGATGTAGAGTTTATTGAAGATCAGACCATTGAAGATATTGATAAGGCAGAGAAGAGTCAATCATGAGAGAGTAGTGACTTGACTGATGTAGATCCAGTTCAGTCACCTCCTTCGTCAGAACAAACAGAGAATCAAGATCAGGAGCATATGCAGTAAAATGAGCCTTTGGTTCCAGATGACCAGGAGATGGGAGATCCAATTGATGCTCCAGTTGATGATAATGCTAATAATCAACCTGTGCTACCTGAAGATCCACCAGGTTTCTATCCTAGGAGGTCTACTAGAGAGCGACGACCTTCAACGAGGTATCCTTCTAGTGAGTATGTAACATTTACTGATGGATATGTGACCTTGACTGATGGGGGAGAACCTGAATGTTATGCGAAAGCTATGGAAGGCGATGACAATAAGAAATAGTTTGACGCAATGCAAGATGAAATGAAATTCTTGTATGATAATCAAACATTTGAGCTTGTGAAGTTGGCAAAAGGAAAGAAAGCTTTGCAAAACAGGTGGGTTTATAGGTTGAAGCATGAAGAAAATTCTTAGTATCCAAGGTACAAGGCTAGATTGGTAGTCAAGGGCTACAGGCAGAAAAAGGGAGTTGACTATAATGAAATCTTTTCACTGGTTGTGAGAAGATCTTCTATTAGGACGGTTTTGAGTTTGGCTACAAGTCTTGATTTAGAGATAGAGCAGATGGATGTGAAAACTGCTTTCCTTCATGGTGATCTTAAGGATGAAATTTACATGGAACAACCAAAAGGTTTCAGGGTAAAGGACAAAGAGGATCATGTTTGCAAACTGAAGAAGAGCTTGTATGGCTTAAAGCAAGCTCCAAGACAATGGTACAAGAAGTTTGAGTCTGTTATGGCAGAACAAGGCTACAAGAAGACTACTTCTAATCATTGTGTATTTGTTAAACAGTTTGCTAGTAATGATTTTATTATCCTTTTGATATATGTTGATGACATGCTTATTGTTGGTCAGAATGCTTCTAGGATTGATATGTTGAAGAAGCAACTTGCATTGTCATTTGCAATGAAGGACCTTGGGACAGCAAAAGAGATTCTTGGTATAAGAATCGAGCGTGATAGAAAGGAGAAGAAACTTTGGTTGTTACAGGAGAAATACATAGAGATAATGTTGCACAGGTTTCAAATGGAGAAAGCAAAGGCCGTTAGTACTCCTTTTGCTACATACTTCAAATTAAGTTGCGAGCAAAGTCCATCAAGTGATGAAGAGAAGAAAGACATGGAAAAAGTTCCATATGCATCAGTCGTGGGTAGTTTAATATAGGTTTAATTACTCTGTTGGTCCCTATAGTTTCGCGAAATTTTCAATTAGGTCCCTATACTTTTTTTCCTTTTAATTGGGTCCCTATATGTTAATTTTTTTTTCAATTAAATCCCTACCGTGACAAAAACGTCTAAAATAACAGAATATTCTCTTAAAAATATGAATATTCTCTCTTTTACAATAACAGAGCACTCTTATCTTTTTAAAATTCCACAAAAACCCTTCTCACTTCCACACTCACATATCCTTAGCCTATCCTCTTCATCGAGCTCTCTCTGGATCTGCCGCACGGTGCCCTCTCGCCGCGCCTCCTCCCCTTGGCGTCCCTGTCGTGCCTCCTCCCTTGTATTCTACTCATCTCTTGTATTTTGCCGCGCCTCTGTCCCTCTCCCCCGCTGCGTCTCGCCTACGTGCCTCCGTGCTTCCGTGCTTCCGTGCTTCCCTCACCTCGCCACGTCGTGCCTCCGTCCCTCCCTTACCGAGCCGCCGCTCCGTCCCTCGCGCCTGGTTTCGCTGCCTCGCGCCTGCTCCCGTGGCTTCCATTTTAGACAGATCTCAGGACTAGGTTGGATGCAGGGACTTGGGGGTTGGCCTTGGTTATTGCATTTCGGCTGCAGTGGCTTCTCTCACCGCCGTAGACTATTCCCCTATATTCTACAATGCGTAAAACCCCTAATCCCTCATTCACAATGTGCGTAACCCACCCCTGTTCTCTGCTTGCCATGCTGGTTACTTAACAATAGGTATGATATTAGTTTTCACTTTTCAGCATCATGATGTAAAGAAATTTGAGTCTGTCTTCAATTGCATATGTTTTACTTCATGATTACTTGAATACTTGTTTATTGTTTGTTTCTATCTGGGGTTTGATGATCAGTATTCAATAACATAATTCATAACATGATTGTACTAGTGATTTGTTTTCAATGCTTGATTCTCTTTCGGGAGGAGTATGGTTAGTTATTTCCATAAATTTTTCTATTTTATTTGATTGATAATTAAATTGTGCTGGCATGTTAACAGCTCTTTATTTGTTGTAGGAATTGAGCCCTAGACTTTCGTTCAGAGGTTTGGAGAAGCTATTTTCATTCCAGCAGGTTGTCCTCACCAAGTCATTCGAAAGGCCTATTTCTTTGGCATTGTAATCTCTTTTGATATACAGAAAAATTTTCTTTTTCTAACAACCCTTGCAACTAGCCACTTTTTCTGACTTGATTAATTTTTTTTATTTTAAGTAGTTCCTGAAATCTATTCAATCAAATCACAATCAAGTGAATTCCTTCCTTTTGCAATCATGCATCAATGTTGCCCTTGATTTTGTATCTCCTGAAAATATTGGTGAGTGCTTTCGATTGACAGAGAAATTCCGCACACTCCCAATAAATCACAGGTCTTCTGAGGACAAGTTGGAGGTATAGCAAACAATATTTTTGGTTTAACTTTACTAGTTGTTTCTTTATTGAATGTAGCAGGTCTATTCAAGTTGATTCTTGAATTGAATATAACATGATATAGCAGTTCTAATCAGATTGATCCTTGAATATCATCTTTGACTTTAAAATGGGTCTTTAAAGACCATTTTGAAGTATATTTGCTATCAGATAAAATTACTGAGTATCACATTGTATGTCTAATCTTGAAATGTATAATTTCTGCTTATTAAGAATTTGTTTTTGTATAATGTAAATGCTTTACACTTTTTGAATTGCTGTATTATTTACACCAAGTGAAGAAAATTACAGTACACACAATGAAAGATATGGTTGAAAATTTGGAGAAAACACGGTTAGTGTTTGCGATCTTTATTCCTATCTGGTTTGCATTGTGATGCATGCATGATTTGATTACAATGTTCACTTTGATAAGGCATTGTTAGATTATTGTTTTTAGGTTCATGAATCATGACTATGAATTTAAGTTTATTATTTGATTTACTAAATTGGTAATTTTTATACAGGTCTGGGAAAAGTGAGGTTCAGGATGGTTGCATATATTTACTGATGAACTGAAGTCTGCTCTCTCTGCTCTCTCAGAATTCTTCTCGGCTCAAAACCGTCCGTTATCAATGTTATTATTGATCTATATGCTAGTTCAGGGAGTGGGAGGCTGCAAATTATATTGTGGTTTTTTATTGATCAATGTTATTATTGATCTCTATACTGAGTATCTCTATGCTTGTGGTTTTTTATTGTGTACCATGATATGATAAAGATACAAATTATATTCTATGAATCCACACAAATGTAAAATGTTATATTATCATAATGAATACTTGAAGGATGAAAACTGAATTTTATATATGCTTATTACTATTATTTCTATTTCATTTTATCCATTCCTTTTTTTAGGTTCTTAAGATAAGGTATTTTAAAAGTAAAAAAAAAACAAAAAGGTATTTTTGGTACAATTTGTATATAAATAAGTAAAAGAATGATAGTGACAAAATAAAATGAATTATAAAAATATTTTTCATGTCTTAGAATCATTGAATAGGGATTATAGGAATATCTTTTATTGAATATTTATAGTTTCACCGAATTTTTAATTAAGTCCCTATATTTTTTTTTCTTTTCAATTAGGTCCCTAAGGGTATAAAAGTAATTTCACAATTCACTAACATTTTTTTGACGTTTAACGTTAATAGGGACTAAATTGAAAAAAAAATTAACGTATAGGGACCCAATTAAAAGGAAAAAAAGTATAGGGACCTAATTGAAAATTTCGCGAAACTATAGGGACCAACAGAGTAATTAAACCTTTAATATATGCTATGGTGTGCACAAGACCGGATATAGCTCATGCTGTTGGTTGTGTTAGCCGTTTTGTTTCAAACCCAGGAAGAGAGCATTGGAATGCTGTAAAATGGATAATGAGATATCTTCGTGGTAATTCTAACATGAAGTTGTGTTATGGAAGTGATAAGCCTATTCTAGTTGGTTACACTGACTCAGACATGGCAGGAGATATTGACTCTAGAAGGTCCATTTCAGGCTTCTTGATCAACTTTGCGGGTGGAGTTGTGTCTTGGCAATTAAGATTACAAAAATGTGTTGCTTTGTCTACTACCGAGGCCGAGTTTATTGCCATTACCGAAGCGTGCAAGGAGATGCTTTGGATGAAGAAATTCTTGAAGGAACTCGGGTTTACTCAAGAGAGGTATGTGTTATTTTGTGATAGTCAAAGTGCTATACATCTTGGTAAAAACTCTACTTTTCATTCTCGATCCAAACATATTGATGTGAGGTATCATTGGATACGTGATGTTTTGGATGCTGAGTTGTTGGAACTTGAAAAGGTTCATACTGATGAGAATGGTTCTGATATGATGACCAAGGCATTATCAAAATGGAAGTTTGAAGTTTGTTGCTTAATCGCCGGATTGGCGGTTACCTCCACATAGTCGTAAGGGGGAGATTTGTTGGGTTTTTGGGCTCCCTTCCTACTGTGGAGAAAAAGCCCAAATGCTAGTATCCAAATCCATGAATAGTTGAAGTGGCTGAGGTGAGTTAGGGTTGAGTGAGAGAGGTCATTTTGAAAGGAGAACACCCAACACTAAAGAGAAAAGAAAAGAGAAAGTTATTTTCGCATATACACAAAGCTGTCTCTATAAATTGGTCACTGCAGATTCGTTAACCGTTGGATCGAGCTCAAATTTGGACAGTGTGTTCTACACATCTGGTTCTTTGATTTCACCATTCGGATCTTTGATTATTTTTCTGTAGCTAGAGATATTGGCCACGCAAAGTAGCTCTATTTTTGTGGTATTTTCATCTTGTTCTTGTTTTGAAAGCTTTGAAACTTGGGTTGTTTGGCTTGTTGTATGCACGTTTTGTGCAGTGATTTGTGACTCTCTTGTACCCTATTTTTCATCATAGTGAAGTTATATCCTGGTCTTGGTGACTCGTGGTTTTTACTTCTCTCATTAAGGAGGTTTTCCATGTTAAAAATCTTGGTGTGTTAGCTTGTTTCTAATTTATGGTTTATGTGATTTTTCAGCTGCTATTGGGTATTATTGTGCTGGTGTTAATACTTATTGTGAGTAGATATTGTTGCTCCTCTAATTCTTACAAGTAGGGAATTGTGTTTTATTCCTATCAGCACGTACACGCACTTAATGAAATGGATCATTTTCACTAATCCTTCTCTTGAGATAATTATTATTAGAGTCAAATATTTCTATTAAATGATAATAAACGATTGGATGACTGCACAAAAATGATTAACCGATAACAAAACAAAATTAGATCTTCTTAATAAATTTTTAGATACTATATATGAAAGAATCTAAATTTTATAATATAACATGATCTACAATATTTATTATGTACCTCACCAAAAGCACCTTTGCCAATTATTATTAATTGTTCAAATTATCAACTCTAACTTTACTTCTTAGAAGCCTCATATACTCAGTTTCTCTAATATTATCGAAATATAACTTTTGTAGTTTAGATACTAAAATGCAATTTTTTTAAAAATTTATGCAAATCGCGGGAGGAGACCACGAATTCTGAATACATATGGTGGGTGGGATTCTACAGTTTCCGTTCAAAAGTTATTTGCATAGAAACCATGGTAGGGTTCCACAGTTTCTGTTAGAAGGTAAAATGAGCATACACAATCTTTTTTGCATAAATTACAAAATCCATCAAAATCTCTTCTCGCAGTCTCTTGGCTTAATCTTTTATTTTTCTCTTTGTTTTCTTCCTTCTCTCTTTTCTTGGCTTGCTTACTCTTTTTTTTATTAGTTTTTTTTTCTTCTTTTTTTTTCTTCTTCTTCCTCCTTTCTCTTCTTTATTTTTATCATTATTTTATTTATACCTATTCAATC